>NC_066890.1:18462484-18544984 GCF_022985175.1 Labeo rohita | reverse complement strand
AGTCATGGGACGGCTCAGGAATCGACGCCGGTTACAGCAGCCAGGGTGGGTTTACTTCCGTTACGTGTAAATATCAGTGTGCTGGTCATCTATTGACAGCCTCAGTGAAAACATATGACCTGATCCTTCTCCAAAGGTGCCTACATCCATCAGGCCGCTGGGATTGCGTTACACCCTCACGAGTGGCGTAACACCAAGCAGAGGAACAGCACGCCTCCTCCAACCCGCCGCAAAAACTATCCCTTCACTGACGGGGGATTCAGTGAGGACGACTGGGATAAAGCTGCCGGGTGAGAGTCAGAAACACTCATGTTCCGAGCTTGAAAAATATAATGTGTCATACGGTATTTGATTTTATTAAACTATTAAATAGTTGTTAATAAACTATAAATGTGACCGTGGATCACAAAACCAGTCAGAAGTATCAATTTTTTCGAAATTGAGATTTATACATCATCTGAAAACTGAAACTTTTCATTGATGTATGGTTTGTTAGAATAGAACAATATTTGACCGAGATACAACTATTTGAAAATCTGGAATCTGAGGGTGCAAAAAAAAAAAAAAAAAAAAAAAAAACAATATTGAAAAAATCACCTTTGAAGTTGTCCAAATGAAGATCTTAGCAATGCATATTACTAAGTAAAAATTCAGTTTTCATATATTTACGGTAGGAAACTTACAAAATATCTTTATGGAACATGATCTTTACTTAAAGAAAATTCAATAATTTATTGCTACAACTTTTTTGAGGTTCAAGGTAATAAATGTTAGATTATAAAGTTAAACTTGTATTATAAACATTATACATGCATACACATATATATATATATACAAATTATACTTTTTGAAGTTTTTGAATTGAAAAAAAAAGTAAGTTAATTTAAATATTTACAAAATTAACAATTAATAAACAATTAATTAATAGAAAATGTAAAAATAAAAGCTTAATTATTTACTTTTTTATATATATTTATCAGTGTCTGCAATTTTCTGAATTGTTAATCAATCCTTTTACTGTCATAGATAGATAGATAGATAGATAGATAAAAAACTAATAAAAATGCTTTTTTCTATAAATATTTTATATTTTATTATATATATTTTAACATGTTCATAACTAGCCAAATAAATTAAATATTAAACACTTAATATTTAAAATGGCAGGAACTTAAGTAAAAATGATACATTTTATTTTATTTTTTAAATCCATACTGTCTCATATATATATATATATATATATATACTAAAATTGCTAAAAGTACTAAAACTTACTAAAGTCCTAGAAACAGCTGAACAGAAATGTTTAACAAATATTTAGAAACTAATACAAATGACATATATATATATATATATATTTTTTTTTAATATTTACGGTTTGTACATTTTTACGTCACTGCATCTGTAGTCATATACGTTTTATATATATATATATATATATATATACAAAACCTTTTAATAAATACTTTACTATATAAATAATACAAAATCAACACTAATTGCATTATACAAAAATTATTTCGGCTCTTCTTTTAAAGTTTTACTCTACAATTACCCGTCGTTCAAAACAAGCAATTATTAATCAATGCCTTGCAGTACAAAAAAAAAAAAAATAATAATTCCTCATTACTTTTATTTCATTATTTTTAATACTTCATTAATCACTGCTCATGAGGGCAAGTTTTAATTTTGAGTTTTAAGTTTTTAGCAGTGCTTCAGGCCTACAGATTTTCTCTCCCAGGATGCTCCTCTCCACCCAGCCTTGCGGTCCGTCTTAACGTGCCAAGGCCGGTGCCAGAGTGCTGGATGTGAGTGCAAGCCTAAGTGGCTCAAGGCTCACTGGCTATAATGTGTGCATCTGCCGCAGATACAGCAGCCAGCCGCATGCCGACGGCCTCATGATGGAGCAGGAGGACAGTTTCTGGTGCCAGGCCCTGGAAGACCTGGAGACCTGCGGCCAGTCCGAACTCCTGCGCGAGATCGAGGTAGGCTGCTGCCATGATGGGAAAATGTTTAATCATACCATGGATTAGATATAAATGAACGAATAAGAGGAAAGGCATTTCTCTGAAGAAAAAGTTGATCATTTGGACTAGTCAAAATCAGTTGTGTAAGAGTCATTTGATGCATTAAATGAATTTAATGTTATGTAATTTATATGTTAATGGATCCCTTTTCACATTTCAAGGGTTCTCCGAAGTGCAAATTTTGTCATAGTTGGGTAGACTTCTATAGTTATGAAAGGAAACTACTACAAATGCCATTTTTGAGTTCCCATTTGATCCAATAGCAATAGGTAAAATCCACGATAGCATTTCTATGACCCTCAAAATCAAGAAATGACAAAAAAAGTCTTAATTAATGTTATTAAAACAGAAAGATATTAAATTTGCAATTACAAACACAAAGCTGATTTTGTTTTTATGTAATGGTAATATAAAGTAATGCAACAAAGTAGTCTTATAAATGTGCAATAAATTAAGAAAAAAATAAAAATAAAATGAAATAAAACAAAAACCAAAAAAAGGTACATTTGCAATGTTAGTAAATGGAGTCATCACAGCCTGGAAATAAAATAAAATAAAAGTAAATAAAATATTAAATGCAGAACTTATTTTATATTTTTGTTTAAATTGTAGTACTAAAAGAAACCCTAATAAAAATGGCAAAGCACAAAATTACTAAAACTTAAACTGAAATTAAAAAGAAAGCTGAAAATTAAATAAAATAAATAATAATAATTTATGTTTTATATTTTGACATGTCTGTATATCTTGTCAAATACATTCTGTTTGAAATATCTGGTATTTAAAATGGCTGAACATTTTGTAAAATAAAATAAATAAATAAAAATGACAAAACATAAAATTACTAAAACTTAAACTAAATTAAAGGAAACTGGAAATAAAAAAGCTTGTTTTTCTATAAATATTTTAATGTATATTTGAAATATTTTGAATATAATATGGAAGAACATTTTTTATCAAATTAGTATTTGTTTGTTTGTTTGTTTTTCTTTCATTTTTTTCCATTCCTCAAAAAAATAGAAATTAAAATAATAATAATAATAATAATAATAATAATAATATAAAACTTACTGCAAATATAAACAAGGCTTGTTTTTGTATAAATATTTTAATGTAAGTTTTATATGCATTTTTACATACCTAGTCAAATAAATTCTTTTTTTTTTTTTTTTTAAAGTATTTTGTCAAATATCTACTTGTTTGTATGTTTTTTTTCCATTCATGCTAAAACACTCTCATTTATGTTTAAACATTTTAATTAAGAAAACACGTAATTAATTGTTTTAATTCCTCCTTTATCATATTTACTTATCTCAAAATTAGTCTCATTTTAAATGACATAATGCAGAGAAAGTGTATATAATTGTTATTATAAATAACAGAATTTTTCCTATTTTTATTTTTTTTTTTTATTTATTTATTTATTTTTTTTTTGAAAAACTCGTTTGAAGTTGAGTGGTTGAGCAATGCTGTACAGTACCAGTGAATTATGTCATATTGTGGTAATCTGCCGCATCCTCCACAACCAATCACTCAAATCTGGCCATCAAGATCAGGAATTGTGCCATTCTGCACATTTTTTGGCCTGTCTTTGCACCATAACCTTATTTTCATAATTCCTGTAGTGAGTTGAGTGCTAAAACAGCACAGACAGTGCATGCAAATACACACCACCATCAGCAGGCGCAGATCGTTCTTTGTGAATTCCCTTTTTAAAGTCGGAAATCACCAATCACTACACTTCTATTACCACAAAGACCCAGCATGGTGACTGACGGCTCATTTCACGCCTGTTTGCTCAAAACAATAAGCTCTGTTCTTACACAACCAAGCGAGGAGAGTTACGAAAGTATGGGGAAGTGTTTTTATCAGATGTTTGATGACACTGGCTAGCGAGGTCAGTCATGGATGACATGTTCCTTCAACGATACTTAACTTTCTGTTTTCTGTGGAATGCAAAAGGAGGAGTTTTGTCCTGTCCTGGCACTCTTTTCAGTACAATCAGTCAGTGGGTTGCTGTCAACTCTTGTGTGTGTAACATTTCTGTGAAAAAGAGCAGCCAGGACATTCTTCACAATGTCTCTTTTTGTGTTGTACAGAACAAGTCTGTCATACAGGCTTAGGACAACATGAACACTATGTTAAAAGATTATTGGAGTACATATTTAAAAAAAAAAGTCTTTCTACTTAAAATGTTCAAGTTCAATTCGATGTGTTACTTGCCTTTTTTGTAATTATAAAATCTACAAGCAATTTCTGAGTAAAAGTAGGTGAACAGTGACAGAATTTGCACCAGTTTTTATTAATATTTTGAACTTTTTTTATTTACCTTTTTCATTTTAAAATTTGTTAAACTTTCAGTAGTTTGTCATTTTAGTAGTTTTTGTTTGCTTTGAAGTCTATATAATTTAACATTTTATTAATCTTTCAGTAGTTTTTTTGTCATTTTTAGTCATTTTTGTTTTTAAATCTATATTTGTATATTTTGTTGAACTGTCAGTAGTTTTTGTCATTTTTTGTCATTTTTGTTTGTTTTAAAGTCTGTAGTTTTAAATTTAATTAAACTTTCAGTAGTTTGTCATTTTTAGTCATTTTGTTTGTTTTGAAGTCTATATAGTTTTAAATTTAGCTGAACATTTAGTAGTTCTTGTCACTTTCAGTTATTTTTGTTTGTTTTGAAATGTATATCATTTGAAATTTTGTTTAACTTTCAGTAGTTTTTGTAATTTTTAGTAATTTTTGTTTGTTTTGAACTCTATAATTTTAAATTTTGTTGACCTTTCAGTAGTTTTTGTCATTTTGTTTGTTTTGAAGTCTATATAGTCTTACAAATGGTTGAACTTTCAGTAGTTTTTGTCATTTTTAGTCATTTTTGTTTGTTTTGAACTCTGTAGTTATTTTTGTTTGTTTTAAAGTCTGTATTATTTTATAAATTTTATTGAACTTTCAGTCATTTTTGTTTTGACGTCTATATAGTTTTAAATTTTGTTGCCCTTTCAGTAGTTTTTGTCATTTTCAGTCAGCTGTGTTAGTTTTGAAGTCCATATAGTTTTAAATTTTGTTGATCTCTTAGTAATTTTGTTATTTTTAGTCATTTTTGTTTGTTTCAAATTCTATATAGTTTTAAATTTAGTTGACCTTAGTAGTAGTTTTTGTCATTCTTAGTTTTCTTTTGTTTTGTTTTAGTTTAGTTTGTTTTTGTTTTTTGTTTTGTTTAGTCATTTTTGTTTTGAAGTCTGTATAGTTTTACATTTTGTTGAATTTCAGTAGTTTTTGTCATTCTTAGTCATTTTTGTTTGTTTTGAAGTAGTTTCAAATTTTGTTGAACTCTCAGTAGTTATGTAATTTTTAGTCAGTTTTGTTTGGTTTGAAGTCTAAAATTTTGTTGAATATTTAGTACTTTTTTTTTCATTCCTAGTTTGGTTTTGTTTCATTTTAGTTTAGTTTGTTTCTTTTAGTAATTTTTGTTTCAAAGTCTATACAGTTTTAAATTCTGTAACTTTCAGTAGACTTTGTCATTTTTAGTCATTCTTGTTTATTTTAAAGTCTATTTAATTTCCATTTGTATTGAAGTTTTAATTTATTTTAGTGCTTTTTTTTAAATGTTACCTTAGCAACTTTTTTCTCTTTCTTTTTCCTAGTTAATTATTTAATTTCAAATTTATTTCAAACTATCATGTTATGTTTAAGTCATTTTATACTTTTTTTTTTTTCTGAAAATGCTAGTTAATGTCATTGTATTGGACTAAAACTTATTGACCTTGCTTACACAATATCACAAATTTCTAAAAAATCATATTTTTTGTTCTTTTTTCTGAGTACTTTTTCCTCCCACTCTGTTACTGTAGTGGTGTTCTCTTAAAAATGATCAGCCTACAAAAAATAGCTTGTAAATCTCTATGTACTATATTATCATCACCAAATATTGAATTCAGTTTTTTGATCAACTTGTTTTCTTTCAGTTAGCACGTTTTTTTTTTTTTTTTTTCATTTTGGAACTTGCTGATCATTGATCTGAGCTTAGTTATTAAGTGAATAATGTAATTTTTTTTCCAAAAAATAATGCTTTTTTCACTCAGTAACTAAGGTGTTGTAATGCTGAGAGGCCAAAGGCGAGATAAGGCATATCCAGTGGCAGTATAGAGTTTAATAACTGAAAGTAAAGCAAACACGGGTGAATCAGGAAACTCAGAACAGGAGCAAAACCAGGAAACCAAGACATGAGCTTTTACAGAGAAACAGTGATAAAACTATAACTAACCAAGACTGATGCACGCCTAGTCCACATGTGCATGGGTATTTTTCCTTCTTCATTAAAAAAAAAAAGAAAGAAAAGAAAAAAAACGCTATGATGCACTGTCAAGAGCATACCAAACCAACAGGCGGTGATATAACCCTAACTGTAAAGCCATGTTGGCCAATCAGAAGCCTGAAAAAAGTGCACACTCCGACGTCACAAGCCAAAATCTCACGACAACACTGCAACCGCAGTTTCTGGAAATCTTCACCCTGCAGGATTTTTCAAAAAGGTTTCGGTGACCTGATACTGCGTTTCCATATGCACTGTAAAAAAACAATTTGCTGAGTCAACTTAAAATAATTTGTAACCTGGCTGCCTTAAAATTTTAAGTTCAGTCAACTCAAAAAAAGTTTATTCAACTTGAAATGTTAAATTATACTAAGTGACAACTTAGATATTTGATTTGAATCACCTTAAAATTTTAAGGCAGCTGGGTTACTTACCCATCTGTTAAGTTTAGCAAACACAAATATCTAAGTTGTTACTTAGTACAACTTAACATTTCAAGTTGACTAAACTTATTTTTAGTTGACTGAACTTAACATTTTAAGGCAGCAGGGTAACAAATTATTTTAAGCTGACTCAACAAATTGTGTTTTTTATGTGTGGACAGTGTGGACAAATGGCCAAACTGTATAGAAAAGCTGCAGTTTTAAAAATACCCAGGACCTAAGATCATCACAGGTCCATAAGTTCAGATCAATGAGGCCTGTGATCAACCAGATCTGAAAAGAAACACAAAATCTGTGCTAATTAGAAGATAAGTTGACGATAAGACTGAATCCAAGATGTGGTGGTAATATACTGTAACATATTTCAATATTTTTGACAGGGAACACCAAATTACGTAAAGATTATTCAGCACAAAGGTTAAGTGAGGTGTTGCTTTGTGGTTTCTGAGGGACTTTACAGAAGTATCTATTGTAGTTACATCCCCAAAGTCACGTATGACTAAGTACAAGCCGGCAAAAATCTCCAATTATGTTATTAAGGCATAATGGGCTGCAGCTTTCCAAGTAATCTGCAATTCCTTGTACGCTAACTGTGTTTTGAAAGTAATTTCATGAGCCTAACTGCTCAGATCCTGTGTTTTAAGTTAAATCCTATTGAACAACAGCTTCAAAGAGTCACAAATGCCTGAACTCTCAATTAACACACATTTCAGTCGCAGCTCATTGGAAATAAATGGATCTGGAGCTCATTAAAGGTAAATGAGGATGGGCTTCACGTCCTCTGGTTAATAGGATTTTATTAGATTAGAAAATTGCCTAATGAGAGCCCAATCAGAGAGAGGCTCCCTGTTGAAACAGTGTGGCCTGAAGGCCCTTTCACATGACAGGAGTTCAACGCACTGGAGAACGATGGCCAGTAATCAATGTTTGTGGTTGTTTTCCACCCGTAGGCGTCGATAATGACTGGCAGTGCCCTGAGTTTGGGTGTAGAGGGTGGAAAGGCCCACGGCGAGACAGTTAACCAACCTCACCTCAGCCCTCTGAGGAAAGCCCCGCATCTCCTCAACGAGACCAAGAACAAGAGCACGCTCCGCGTGTCCGAGAAGACCTGGGAGTCACGGAGAATCAAAGAAGAAATTCAGGACATCCTGTCGCCCACACCGTTAGAGCTGCACAAGGTGGGCGAACTCCACAATATAAGTTGAACACACAGTTGAATGGTATGTGGATTCCCTTAGATAAAACTAGTTCCATCTCCTTCTGTGGTTTTGGTTAGCATTGTTGGTATTAGTAATCACTGCGAGTATTTATTTTCATTGGAAATGTACCTGGGCAAGGGTAGGGAGATGCATGTTCCATCCCTCATTGGTTAATATTGTAGGTGCTTTTCATTTGTTTTAGCAAGAAATGTTGTTTTTCAGACTCAAAGGAGTGTTTTTTTTCCCCCTGGAGATACTGCATCAAGTTCATGCAGAACCAGTAAATTATGATAATAAATTATACACAGATCTGTCACATCAGCATAACCATGGTTTGTTTCCAAGGAAAACTGATATGTCTTGTGAGCTGCTTTGTTTGGAGTTGTTGGGTTTGTTTTGGAGATTTGCTTTTTTGTTTTGCATCTTTTTTTTCTTTGGCTTTGCTTTATTTCAGAGGACAATGACACGTCCTGGGAGTTGCTTTGAATATTTTGTTTTTGTGTTTGCTTTGCTTTTTGATTTGCTTTGCTTTTTTGTTTTGTTTTATTTAGTATACTTCGCTTTCTTTTTTGTTTTCTTTTGTGTTTTGGTTTGGCTTTGCTTTATTTATTTCATAGGAAAGCTGACATGTCTTAGGAGTTGCTTTGACGATTTTGTTTTGGAGTTTTGTTTTTAGTTCAGTTTAGGTTTTGTTTTAGTTTGCTTTGCTTTTTGTTTGGCTTCATTTGTTGTTGAAGTTGTTTTGTTTTGCTTTGCTTTGATTATTTGAGAGGAAAATTTACATGTTCTAGGAGTTGCTTTGAAGATTTTGTTTTAAAGTTTTGTTTAAATTTGCTTTGCTCTTTGTTAGGCTTCATTTGTTGTTGAAGTTATTTTGTTTTGCTTTTGTTTTGCTTTGTTTCAAAGGAAAACCAACATGTCCTAGGAATTGCTTTAAAGATTTTGTTTTGGGGTTTTTTTTTTAGTTTACTTTGCTTTTTGTTTGGCTTCATTTGCTGTCGTTGTTTTGTTTTGCTTTGCTTTTATTTTGTTTTGTTTTGCTTTGTTTCAGAGGAAAACTGACGTGTTCTAGGAGTTGCTTTGAAGAATTTGTTTTGGAGTTTTGTTTATATTTGCTTTGCTCATTGTTTGGCTTCATTTGTTGTTGAAGTTGTTTTGTTTTGTTTTTTGTTTTGCTTTGAGGACAGCTATGATAAAATAATCTGCTCAAATTAAACCCTTCTAAATTTCAAAAGGTAACAAAATATGCTTTATTTTATTCTTCTGTAATTGTTTTTAAAATATCAAGAGATTTTTTTGCTATGTAATAGTAATGTAATAATGTGTAATAATGATTGCCAAAACATTCATGCATTTAAGGGTTAATGGCATTATATTTTTCATTTAGACCTATTTGACCTATATATATATATATATATATATATATTGCAAGATTGCTTTTTTCAGCCTAAGGACTTATTTTTATGTGAACTATTTCTTTAAGACTTCAACATCATCTGCTGAACATATTTAGAAGAAATGAGCTCATGGTTAAATAGTTAAAATATTTTTGTGTTACACAACTACAGGTGACTGTGATGAAAGACCCAGAGAGCGATGACTTTGGATTCAGCGTATCGGACGGTTTCTTGGAAAAGGGTGTTTACGTGAACATGATCAGACCTGAGGGTCCAGCGGACCGTGCTGGACTCAAACCGTACGACAGGATCCTTCAGGTGCCTCTTCTCAGATCACCACACACTGGTTTCCCAGCACCCCCTCCCTCGCCCCAGCTATACGATCTGCCCAGCTTGGTTAAATATAAACTTGAGAGGGCCAGAATGAGGTATGAGGATGACAGTAGGCCTTTGACTCTGGGTGGACATGTCGAGTTAAAAAGTGATTTAACTTCTTCTGTGTAGCTACACAGCGCTTGTGGTCAACTCTTAGAGAACGCCCCTTCTCGCTTATCTGCCATGCATCACTGGCTGTGGAAATGATTAAATCTGCGTTAAGATATACTTAAGCTGTATGTTAACCACAGCAAAGCATCCAGCGACTATGATTAAGTTGTAGGTTCTTGTATGTCTGTTTTCATACTTGAGAATTGGATCAAATTTTCAAATTTTTTATTACTTGTCCGTCTAATCTTCTATTTTATATTATTTTTATCAATATATAGTATAAAACGTTTTACACTCTTACATAAAACATTTATTACCTGGATTTTTAACAAGTTTACTGAAGCTTATCTTAATGTCTTTCCGCCAGGTGAACCACGTGAGGACGCGAGATTTCGACTGCTGCTTAGCTGTGCCCCTTATCACAGAGGCCGGAGACAAACTTGAGCTGGTGATTAGCCGAAACCCATTAGCACAGCCAGGTGTCGCCCAGCCCCATGACTGCCATCCACACTTCAACCCCGTAGGCCATTCCCGCGAGCACCAGACCAGCACGCTGGACCTGTGACCATTTGGTAACTCAGACTATGACCACCCAGACCATTTGTTGCAACAGACTATCAGAAGGAGCCATGATTCACTGGTTTCATTACAAAACTCGTATGAACTGAAATATCCAGATTATAAGGAGTGATCGTGGAAACTGTACAACAAAAGATTTGAGCCAGTTTTCAGTACAAAACTCGAAAGGATCTGAGCCAGTTTTTAAAAACAGAACAAAACAAAAAAATCATGGACTATTACAATGCATACACCACACATGGATTTCACCTCATCAAAACAAAAATTTATTTTCTTTTCTTTACAATGGAGTCTTGCACATGATATGGGGGTAAAAAATATATACATATATCATGAGCACAAAATAAGAATTCGTTCTCATGACTTAATTCGTTTATTAGTTTTTAAATTTGTGGCCACGTTGTCCTGATTCGTTCCCTTGTCTTAGTTAATCATTGTCATGTCATACTGGTTCGCTCCCTCATTTTTGTGAATCATGTTCGTGTTGTACAGTTTCATTCCTTCATTTTAGTTAGTTATGGCCATGTTGTACTGGTTTATTCCCTAATCATAGTCACATTGTTTTGATTCGTTCCCTTGTTTTAGCAAATCGTGATCACGTTTTACCGATTCATTCCCTCATTTTAGTAAATTGTGGCCGCAATGTACCAATTTGTTTCTTTGTTTTAGTAAATCGTGGACAGTTTTTACTGATTCGTTCCCTCGTTTTTGTAAATCGTGGTCACGTTGTACTGATTACTTTCCTCATTTTTTTTAAAACCATAGTCACATAGTACTGATTAGTTTCCTCATTCTAGTAAATTGTGGCCACTTTTTGCTGATTTGTTCCCTTATTTTTGTAAATCGTGGTCACGTTGTACCGATTTGTTCCTTCGTTTTAGTAAATCGTGGCCATGTTGTACTGATTCGTTCCCTCATTTTTGTAAATCATAATCACGTTGTATTGATTAGTTTCCTCGCTTTAGTAAACCAGGGTCATGTTCTACTGATTCATTCCCTTATTTTAGTAAATCGTGGCCATGTTGTACTGATTCGTTCCCTCATTTTTGTAAATCATAATCATGTTGCACTGATTTGTTTCCTCGCTTTTAGTAAACCAGGGTCATGTTGTACTGATTCATTCCCTAATTTTAGTGAATTGTGGCCGCAATGTACCAATTTGTTTCTTTGTTTTAGCAAATCGCAGTCACTTTTTACTGGTTCATTCCCTTGTTTTAGTAAATTGTGGCTATGTTGTACTGATTCATTTTCTCATTTTTTTAAAACCATAGTCACATAGTACTGATTAGTTGTGGTCATGTTGTACTGATTTGTTTCCTCATTTTTGTAAATCGTGGTCACTTTTTACTGATTCGTTCCCTCATTTTTTTGTAAATTGTGGTCACATTGTACTGATTCATTCCCTCATTTTAGTAAATTGTGGTCCCTTTTTACTGATTCGTTCCCTCGTTTTAGTAAGTCATGGTCACTTCTTACTTTTTCGTTCCCTCATTTTTGTAAATCGTGGTCACGTTGCACTGATTCATTCCCTCATTTTTGTAAATCATGGCCACATTGTACTGATTCATTCCCTCATTTTTGTAAATCATAGTCTCATTGTACTGATTCGTTTCCTCGCTTTAGTAAACCAGGGTCATGTTCTACCAATTCATTCCCTCATTTTAATAAATCATGGCCATGTTGTACTGATTCGTTCCGTCATTTTAGTCACATAGTACTGATTCATAACCTTGTTTACTAAATCGTGGCCACATTGTACTGATTCGTTCCCTCGTTTTGGTAAACCATGGTCAAAACAAAAGAAAATAACTAAAAAGAGAAAACAAATTCTTAATTTGTGGCCAAGATGTATATATTTCCCCCCGCATATCATGTTTTCTTTTCTTTTCTTTTTTCTTTTCTTTTCTTTTTTTTTTTAGTTTTAGTTTATGTTGTTGTTCACTTTATTTTCTGTTTGGTTTTATTTTAGTTTTTATCTTTTCTTTTTCAGATAAAAACATACTGTGTCTAAATGTTTACAAAACAGAAAAAGGATTCTGCTTTTGACGTAGATCGCAATTAGACGCAAGTTGTTTCCATTTGCAGTAGCAAGTGTTTTCACTTCCACAACAAACTACAAATTAAGCTTTGTTTTAGTCCTGGATGAGTCACTGCAGGAATACCTTCAGGCACACTTTGTCCTTTCTCACAAACACACACACTTCTACTATAAAAAGACAAAACACCACCATTCTTTGTCCCCTAAACACATAAACACTATAGACTCCCTACAAACAAACCTAAATTTGCTTCTGTGTCAGACACCAACATACACACAAACCCTTCAGGCCACGAGTGCCACGACAACAATGCACACGATGACTGCCTGCTGCTCTAAAATGAAAGTTGCTGTTTGATATTATCAACAAAGACTTCACAGCCTCACTGTCAACAACACTTCTCTTATTTTCCAGTAATTATAATGCATTTTCCACAAATAGGGTATATTTTACTGTGACATTCCTTTTTTTAATGCAAAATGAGGTTGATTGGATTAAGTAATTTACATAAAGAAGTTACATAAAATATTATATAATGCAAAATGCTACATAGATAGTTTTACACATATTAAATGTGTTTATTTCTCATTTAAAATACTTATTTTAAAAATGCTTATTAGCCATGCTGTTAAATTTTAACTTTTGCAGTTTTGACTGCAATTATTTGTAGTCAAAGTTATTTTTTTATATCAACACATTTTATCCACCAAAAACAAAAACAAATATTTTGCCCTTTCCTGCATTTATTTATTTATTTTTTTGCAATGCTATTACTATATAAATTCCCACAATGCAAAATAAATAAATAAATAAACGTCTTTACATGAGAAACATAAGAAAGCAAACAAATAATATAATTAATTTTTCTAAATATTTACATAAATATTAGTGTTGATCAAGCTGAATCATTCAGCTCTGTTATTGAATTCAAAATGATCAACCAAATAAAGTATTTGCATTTAATTTATTTGGCAATATGGTTAGCAATAGCCACAAACCAACATTTGATCCTAAACTAGCTAGCCTCTACTGAGTGGCGGCTTAATTTTAGCAAAATTTTAAAAAACAGGGTTGAAATAAGTTCAGACCTCATATAAAATAGCTAAAAAATAAATTTGACTGAAAATAACAGTCATTTTCTAAAAGAAAGTGACTTTTTTGCAAGTTCGAGTACCTATTTTATACCCTCTTTGTGCAAAATGCATTTGCTCAAGATACTTTCATAAGAAACTGTCATGTAAACACTTAATTTCTCGACACTTTTTTTAGTTAGCAGAACATACCTCCATTACCTACGTCCTCAAATGTCCACATGTACTCTCATGCAGCAATAAAGGTCTGACATGTCCTGACTTCATTGACATGTCATTGACTGCTTGAAAAGCTTATCGTAGTAAGTACTTTGGTAGCCCTACCTTCACTCTCCACATACCTCTCTTTATCTTTTAACACCAAACTGCTGCCACAATGTAGCATTCACTCCAGTCCCTACGAACGTCCAGGTCTCAAGGGCACGTTCTTTCACGGTAGACTGTCGCCACGCTGCCATTTGCCACCACTGGCCAAATATCACAAATGTTTCCGCCACAAGCTATTTCAGACACGTTGGTTCTAGGAACGTTTGTAAAGCTGGCACATCGTTAACTCAAGTTGCAGGCTTGTGGGGCACCCGGCTTTTACAAAGGTCACGTCTCTGTGGACACTAGGGCCCCACAATCTATTAACCTCCACTAAACATTTATCTAGCGTTTCGCAAATGTGAGATTTATGGTCTCTGTTGGGCCGTGGTAGAATAAATCTTGACATCCGAAAAAGGGAACTGAGGATGTTTAGTGTCGTCTGTCATGTTGTGTGTTTGGATCATGGAGTTTTCCGCTGCTATGAGAACCGTTACACCCCACAGGACAGTTCTTTGTGGAACATTTGACGGAGCAACTGGTTGAAGCGGTTAAAGTAAACTTGTTTGAGGGTGTATCTGATGCCTTTGTGTAGGTTTGTGGCTTGAAACGTATGGAACCTGATGTCTTTGAAGATTCTCGGAAACCACCGTTAGGACATCTTCCGTCTAGGTTTGGAAATCAAGAACCGGTTTTATTTCAGGAACTGGTTCCATTTTTTGCATATGCAAAGGGTACACTGTGTGCTAAATACTCTATGAAACTCTTTATTTGGGTTACGATTCCAATATACGTCGTTGGGACAGACGCTACATAGTATTGCTACCCTGGATGAAGAAATGTACCATTTTTTTCTAATCTAAAGGAATAGTTCATCCAAAATATGTCATTATTTATTTTACCAAAATTGCTACCAAAATTTTAGCGCAAAGCTACCGTATGTACTTTTTTTTTTTTTTTTTTTTTTTTGCAACTTGACAGACATGTTCATGGTGTAATTCTTACACAGAATAAATTACACCATATGTTCTTAAAAATAAAGGTTCCAAACGGGGGGTTTTACAGTGATGCCATAGAAGAACCATTTTTCCCAGAAAAAAACATTTCAGGGATCAGTTCTTAAAGAAGTTGTTCATTTCCAGAACTAAAATGTACAGACAATGTACTCACCCCCTTATCATCCAAGATGTTTGTGTCTTTCTTTCTTCAGTCGTAAAGAAATTATGTTTCTTGTTGAAAACATTCCAGAATTGTTCTCCATATAGTGGACTTCTATGGTGCCTGTGAGTCTGAACGTCCAAAATGCAGTTTCAGTGCAGCTTTAAGGGTCTCCAAACAATCCCAACCAAGAAAGAAGGGTCTTATCTAGCGTAATGATTGGTTATTTACTAAAAAAATTACAATTTATATACTGTTTAACCTCAAATGCTCATCTTGTTTATTCTCTGCGATGTGCATGTAAACTCTGTGTAATCCGGGTCAATACGGATAGGGTATGTCGAAAAGCTCCCATGTCATCAAGCAGAAGTACAGACCCAGTGTTTACAAAGTGAGATTAAATGCCCTTTCACAAAAAAGGGTAAAACAGTGATGTAGGATGAGCGTTTGAGGTTAAAAAGTATATAAATTGTACATTTTGGGGGAAAATAACCAATCATTTTACCAGATAAGACCCTTCTTCCTCAGCTGGGATTGTTTAGGGCCCATTGAGGCTTCATTGAAACTTTATTTTAAGTTTCAAG
The DNA here is from genome assembly GCF_022985175.1 of Labeo rohita. Classification (NCBI taxonomy): domain Eukaryota; kingdom Metazoa; phylum Chordata; class Actinopteri; order Cypriniformes; family Cyprinidae; genus Labeo; species Labeo rohita. The sequence continues at coordinate 18,529,366 of NC_066890.1, read as the reverse complement.
TAAGTTTAAACTCGCAGGCACCATAGAAATCCACTATATGGAGAACATTCTAGAATGTTTTCCTCAGGAAACAATTTCTTTACGAGTGAAGTAAGACACTTGTTTATCTGTAAATGTTTGTTCTGGAAGTGAGCTTCTCCTTTAAAAGTACCATTTTGTCTTATTTTGAAGGACATTAAAAAAATCTAAAGAACGTTTTTCCACTGCAAAGAATCTTTTATGGAATGGGAGGTTAAAGTTTCCTCATGGAACCATCAGTGTTAATAAAGAACCTTTATTTTTAAGAGTGTACGGGTTTGAACCAATGTAAGGGGTGAGTGAATTATGTCACAGTTTTAATTTTGGTGTAGAGTACTCCTTAAAACAGTACAAACTAACCCACATGGACTGATGAAAGCTACTGTATTCCTGGTTGCAGACTTGTTTTTCTGATGTTTCTTGGTTCGCCTAATAACCATAATCAGATGCTCAGCTATATCCTGTGGTTTGTCAGAGTCACAGGACTTCCTCCCTTGTGTGGTTCAAGCAGTTTTTCCCACACGTAAAAGTCTGATTTTTGGTGTTATTTCTTCTTCAGTGTGGTCCTACCCACACCAAAACATTTCTACTCGGCAATTATTTGTGGATTAGGTGAATGTATTTCCTCACCCTGCAGTCTTTACTACCGTGTTGGAAGCACAAGCAAAATCTATTTGCAGTAAAGTAGAAAGCACTCATTGTTCTGCAAGACTTTGTTGAACAATCAGAGTCTCTGTTCAGGCCCGTCGCATTAGGAGTCTACCCAGGGCTCGCTCCTAGGCCCCTTTAAGTTTTCGTTTTTTTCTCTCCCCGCTACCTCCCTGTCTGTTGCGTAATTCTACCAACTGCCACTAAAAGACCTTTATTTTATTTCTTTTGAGTCCACTTCATGGTGTCTGCAGGTCATCACATGGTAACCATGGTATAGTTCAGTGTAAGTATATTAACATGTTTTATGTACTATTCCAGAAGGAAAGACAATGGGGTTCCTTTTATACGTGCAATATTGAGACCAGAGAAGGCTTTTAAAGGATTTTACATAAGCTTTATAAAGCTCCAAACGTGTTCATCCCTATGCATTTTGAATTCCTGATTAATGTATGCATTGATATTAATGTGTATTTTTGAATGTGTAATATGAAAGTTCTATTCTCTGTACAGTATTTTTGTATGAACTCTAAACCTTGCTGTTTCCACAGCGTATTTGAAGCACAATGGCGAAAGAGAACCGATAATCAAATCTACTCTGGTTTGGCTAGACTGGTTTGGTGTTGAGACCCATTCCTAATCGATACGGGAATGTGCTAATGACATCCTTTTCTAAAAACAACTGAATAAAAGAGGTAAAATGCACCACTCTGAGTCAAATGTAATTTGTTTGATCACTTTTAATGCAAATTGGTGAGTCCACCAGTTCTTGAGATAGATCCTTTTTATCTGTGCTTACACCATTTTATTAGATCCTCTGTTGATTTTAGCACAAAAAAGATCTCTATCCTTTTGTTCCAAGTCTGAAGTTTGTTATTAAGTGTTTTCTAATAAGTGAATCAACACTTGCTGAATCAACACTGTGTCATTGCGAAGGTCTTTGAAACAAGTAAATGAGTCTTTGAAAGACTTTCAATAGGAAGGCAAAGGTTTCACCTGTCACATACTGTAGGCGTCACACTTTACTCTGTAGTCATCATGTCCAAGTAGCACAGAGGTAAGTTGGAAAATGTACTGTGCTCTCTCCCACAGGACTTGATTTAACCCCTCAGTCTCTGTGAGTTAGTTATCAAGCAGCTAGTGCTTTGGAAATGATCTTCTGTTTTATCCTTTTCTTCTCTAAACGTGCTTTTCAGCACCTGAGAAACTGAAAGGACTATTTTTGAAAGTGAATTGTGGGTGTTGAGCTGTATAACACAAGCATACAGGTTCAATTTTGCTCACTATGTCTAAAAGTAATTTTGTGGCACTCGTGTTGCATAACTAACTTAGTTTTTCTGCTCCCCTTTAGTGAAATGTCAGATATCCAGTATTTTTGTGATATGTGAGAAATGCTGACAGCACTTACGTGGATGTTATACCTGATAGTGATCCAAACAGAGTGTACTTGAGCAGCATGCTGTTGCTATGGTGACAACATGACCAACATGTCTTCAGTTCATGAGTGTCTCTGTGGTGCCAGGTAAAAATAAGCATTCTGACTTTTGCATCGCCTTTCATGGATGATCTACAGCTACATTTGTTATTTGATTGTCGGTAACACTTTAATATAGTGGACAATTTTAACTAGTAGCTAGTTACTTATTAGCATGCCTATTATTAACAAATTGGCTGTTTATTAGTACTTGTAAAGCACCTATTCTGCATGACCATATTCTACATCCCAATACCTGAACTTAACAACTAACTTATTAAATGTTAAAAAGCAGCAAATTAGGAGTTTACTGAGGCAAAAGCCATAGTTAATGGTTTGTTAATAGCGAGAACTGGACCTTAAAATAAAGTGTGACCGACCGGTGGATGGATGGATGGATGGATGGATATTTAGTTGCATAGATATTGAATGGATAACATTCAGATGATGGATAGATATTTAGATGGATGGATAATTAGATGATGGATAGATATGTGGATGGATGGATGGATGGATATTCAGATGGATGGATGGATGGATGGGTAAGTATTTACATGGATAAATATTTTGATTGTTGGATGAATAGATGTTCAGATAGTAAGATAATAGATATTTGAATATTCAATTGGATGGCTGTATAGATATTTGGATGGATGGATGGATGGATGGATGGATATTTAGATGATGGATAGATATTTATATGGATGAATGGATATATATTCAGATGGATGGATGGGTAAATATTCACATCTCTAAATATTTAGATTGTTGGATGGATAGATATTTGGATAGATAGATCATAGATATTCAGATAAATATTCAGATGGATAGATGGATAAATATTCAAACTAATAGATATTTGGATGGATGATGGACGGATATTCAGATGGATGGTTAGATATTTGAACAGATGGATATTTAGACTGATGGATAAATATTCGTAGACATATGGATAGATATTTGGATCATACTGTAATATATATTTGAATAAGTATTCAGATGGATAGATACATGGATGGATAGATGGATAAATGTTCAGATGCATAGGTGAACATATGGACAGATAGATCAATATTTAGATGATAGATATTTGGATGGATGGACATTTGGATGGACACATATTCAGATGGATATACTTCACATTCATTATCAAATATGGATATCCAGCTTGGATATCATGGATGTTCAAATGGATGGATGGATAATCAGGTGGATAGATGGATATTCAGTTGGATATATATTGGATGGATATATATTCAGATGGATGGATGGATAAATATTTAGAGGATAGATATTTGAATGAATGAATGAATGAATAGATAGATATTGAGATGGATGGATGGATACATATTTGGATTGTTGGATGGATAGATATTCAGATGGATGGATAGATAATAGATATTTGAATACATATTCAGATGGACAGATATTTGGATTGTTGGATGGATAGATAATAGATATGGGTGGATGGATGGATGGAGAAATATTCAAATGGAGAGATTTTAGGATGGATAGATGGATAGATAATATATACTCAAATAAGTATTCAGATGGATAGATGGACAAATGTTCGGATGGATGGATATTTAGATGATAGATATTTGGATGGATACGTATGTAGATGGATATACTTCACTTTCATATATGTATTTTCATAGGGGTGGATGAATAATTGGGTGGATAGATATTCATTTGGATATATATTGGATGGATATACAGTACTGTGCAAAAGTATTTTCACCAGCTAAAAAATGGTTTAAAGTAAGTTATTTCTATCTTTTGCTGTAGTGTGTCAGTAAAAATATCAGTTAACATTTCCAAACATTCTGTTTGCCATTAATTGTAATAATCTAGTGAGATTTGTGAGTCTGACAACAGCCAGTGCTCCACACTGATCTGATCTCACCATCATCCAGTCTGTCTCTGGAATGACATGAAGAAACAGAAAAACTGAGACAGACTAAATCCAGAAAAACTGTGGCAACATCTCCAAGATGTTTCAAGTAACCTACCTGCAAAGCTACCTGAAAAACTCTGCACAAGTGCACATAGGGCAAAAGCTGCTTTAAATGCAAAGGATGGTCACATCAAATGCTGATTTATTTTAGTTAATATAAGTTCATTGATAAAGAAAATCTATTTATGACATTGTTTTTGACAGCAACCTCATTTTATGTGCCTAACTGCCTAAAAATGTTAACAGTGCTGTAGCTTTGTAGGTGTAGGACTCTTAAAGCATCTTGGAGATGTTGCCACAGTTCTTCTGGATTTAGTCTGTCTCCGTATTTTTCTGTTTCTTAAGACAGACTGGATTGAATGATGGAGAGATCAGATCTCTGTTTGCACAAGGAGTCTGACAACAGCCTGTGCTCCATACAAAAATCTCACTAGATTATTATAATTAATGGCAAAATGAATGTTTAGAAATGTAAACTGATATTTTCTACTGACACACTACAGCAACAGACTGACTTTAACTGACTTTAAACCATTTTTAGCTGATGAAAATACTAGTGGCCTAAGACTTTTGCACAGTACTGTAAAAATTTAGATAATAGAGGATAGATATTTGAATGGATGAATAGATATTGAGATGGGTGGATGAATAAATGTTCATATGGATAAATATTTGGATTGTTGGATGGATAGATATTCAGATGGATGGATATTTGGATTGTTGGATGGATAGATAATATATATATTTCAAATAAGTATTCAGATGAATAGATTAATGGATGGACAGATAGATCAGTATTTTGTTTTGGTTTGTTTCTGCTAAAGTAATTGGAGGAAGATCCTGAGGAATATGAATGTAGCTGGATTCTATCTGCAGTGTTTTTACCAAATATAGTTTGAGCATCACTGTGGCAGATGAGTTTGACTGAGGTGTTTCTGTGGATGTTCTTGTTCTGGCATTTTAACAGGATTGTCACAGGATATTAATCCTGTTTAACGATGAAAAAGATAAAAACAAAAAAATTTTTCATTGTCATTGTAGAGGAATGATTAGAATCATGCGGCAAAACATAACTAAAATAATGCCATCCAGAAAAGCCCAGATAAATCTGTTTTTGTCATCTTGAGATCATTTGTTCCTCTAAGAACAAACAGTCCCCTAACAATTAATCATTCCTTCCATTCACCAGCAGTATGCCTGTGCACTGTGTTTATTTTTGTTTGTAGGTCATAGTAAGCAGCCAAAAAATCAATATTTACCGTGGTGCAAGATGCTGAGTTCAGGATAAAAACACATGGAGAGTTTACACTCAAAATTAAAGCCAAACAAAACATTACCTCACGTTATATAACTAAACAGAACAAAACACTGGAGAGAAGGTAAAATGGTAAAATTATACTTTATACATATTCTAAATGTTAAAAATGTTCACCACAAGCAGAAGGGTTTTTAAAAGATAAATGTTTATTAAGAGATAAAAACTTTTTTCCATTTTTCCTTTTTTTTTTTTCCTGTTTTTTTTTTTTTTGGGTATGATGTAAAATCTTTATCGATACACTTGCTTTTTTACTTACAGATATCCTCGAAATAAAAAAATAAAACATTTCTAATCATTACTTTAAAAAGGTTCTCTCTTGCATTTATAAACACTGCCCCCTCTAGCTGTTCTTCAAAAATGGAAGGGTTTAAAGAGACGCGCAACAGCGGGAAACCAATCTCTGTTGTTAAAACACACCCTGAGACTGCACAATAATATCTGTATTGCTAAAAAAATTGTGCCTCTATCAACTTTTCTGCAAAATAGCATCCCAAAGGTAACAAGGTAGAAGCTGTTGAGATCAATCGAGCACCTCCCTTTGCGATTGGCTAGAGTTTTAACTTGGCCAAGTCCAAAAAAAAAAAATCGTATTAGACCCAATAAAATTTAATCCATAACATTGGCATAATCCTTAGATTTAAACTTTACTTTCTAATTAAAAAAGTACAAATCGTCACAGTAAGTAGATCTGCATTGAGTTTTTGGTGTTAATTCAGCATACCATGTACGGCAGCTTACATTGGCCCCTGTTCATTGTTTCTGAAATATTACAACAGCTTAAAAATCATACGTAATTCCACACTTCCAAGTACCAACTTTCTGAAAGACAGGTGAAGACAGGAACAATGCATATCATTCTACAAAATATTGCACATAACAGTTCGCAGCAAGCTTTTTTTTTGATTAACAGTTGTGGGTAGTTGCTGAACAGAACAGTCGAATACAGTGATATTTTTGAATACAAAAGGCAAATGTGATTGGAAATAAAAACAAACAGATCTGATACAAATGAAAAACAAACGTACGAAACTACCCTGAATCTACGTGGTTTTAAAATCAGGCAGCTTCACATTCCGACACTCCAAAATAGAACGTGTTTGGTGAGTTTGAATCAATGAGGGCGACTTATAAACGGCACTAAGCGCAAACTCAAAATTTGCAAATCTTATTTTTCCGTTAAATTCGTTAATAAAATGGACATATTTGCTACAAAAGTCGTTCTCTGTGAACGCATCTTTCGAAGAGGGAAGAGACTGCTAAGAATTAGTGTGACGCTTATTTTCAAAGTTGTGTGGCGTTTCCAACTCGCAACGTCGGAAAGTTTACAAAACAGTTAGACTTAAAGTGACCGTTCATGCAAAAACTAAAGTTCTTTTATTTACTCACTCTCACGATGTTTCTTTCTGTTGAGACTGTTTGAGATACGTTTACATTCATTTAATTACGGTACGTTTACATGACAGTTTACTTAAACTGAAGAGATTTTCCATTGCGTTTTTTAAAGTACAAACAACAATGTCGTCAAAATGATCCCATTCACACATATCTGTGGAAAACTACAAAAAAAAATCAGTATTATCCATGCCAGGCCAGTAGTTGGAGATGTCACGTTGTAAAGCAACTACGCGCTTACAAACTCAACACGTGATGTACAACGTCAACCGTCTTCGCGAATAAACGTTTTTGTAGTTTACACAGAGGCGATAATGGTATTTTTTTTTAAATTAGGATTTTTTTTATTAGGATACGAGAGATGGGGGGGTGGGATCAGGAAACGTCCTCAAGTGGGGATTCGAACTTGGGACGCTCGTACACTGTAAAAACTAAAAAACACAATTTGTTGAGTCAGCTTAATATAATTTGTTACCCTGCTGCCTTAAAATTTTAAGTTCAGTCAACTAAAATAAGTTTATTCAACTTGAAATGTTAAGTTGTACTAAGTAACAACTTAGATATTTGTGTTTGCTAAACTTAACAGATGGGTAAGTAACCAAGCTGCCTTAATAATTTAAGTGGATTCAACTCAAATATCTAAGTTGTCATGTAGTATAATTTAACATGAGTTGGCTGAACTTAAAATTTTAAGGCAGCCAGGTTACAAATCATTTTAAGTTGACTCAACAAATTGTTTTTTACAGTGTAGTGCAACGGGCTGCCCACAAGTCTGTCGGCGCCAATAATGGTATTGTTATCAATAACTTGAACTCTAAACCCTGTTTTCAAAAGTTAGCATTTTCAAGCCCCCAAAACGCCATTGTCATGTCAATGAATGCCAAAACACATCAAAAGCTTTTCATTTTTAGTTAGACGTAAACAGTCCAATGTTTTGGACCCCAGTGACTTTCATCGTATGGATACAAAACGTTGAATCACTCTTCACCCCCGTTTCATGGAAAAGCGAAAGCCGTACAGGTTTAGAACAACATGACAGTGAGTAAATGATGATTTTCGTTTCTTTTTTGCGCAAATTATCCATTTAAATGGTGCAACAATATGGAGAATGTAGTGTCCTTAGTGGTATAGTGCATTGAAAACAAGCAGTGCTAACGGCTCGATTTTTCCAGACAGCACAATCTCCAGTCTAAACAGTTTTTTGGGACACACTTAAAGCTCTAAAATAATGCATAACGACCACTATCCTCAAAAGACGACCATTTCACGTTGGGCGATAACAAGGGTGTTTTTTTTAGATTTTCGTACACGATTCACGTTTACGGAGCCCTTTGTGTTTTTTGTTGTTGTTTTTTTTTTCCCATGATTCTCAATTCTCCAAAAAATAAACATAGCTTAGTTTGATTTTGATATGTACAACGTTACAAAAATAGAACGGGCGTGGTTCTACGTTTAGGATACTGCTGTTTGCGATCTGTTCTCTGTCTAATAACAGCGACAAAATAGTAATATAATAGTATTATGATAAAAATATTAAAAATACAGACAGAAAAATGTAACTTCCTCTGTAGAAAAAAACAAAAACAAGGACTCCTAGTGCAGATGCGTAGCAATGTAAACCTGGTCCTACGACTATGTCAAAAGTTACAGAGTATATTTTTTAATATATGTATATAGAATCACATATATATATATATGTAATGGAAAAGCAGGTCATTGAATCCTCTCACAGAGAGCGTTCACATCATAGTTTCTACGATGGTGTGGGTGGGCTTCATCAAGCCTCCGTTCCAGTTGGGGTCAAGCGGCTGCGCCAGCTCGTTGGATTTGGGCTGGTACTCTTGAGGGCAAGAACTGGCTCCTCCCCTCACGGGTGCCGCCACCGCTTTGATCCTCTGGAGGGAAACGTAAAATGACGTTAATGGCTTGTTCATTGGCGAAACGTCTGTTTGTCGTTGGTACGACCGACTCACCTCGATGAGGGGTCCATCTGATTGAATGATTTTGATCACAACCACCATTGGGATGCAGATCATGGACGCGAGGGCGAGGGTCCAGCCGACTCCAATGGACCAATCCGGGTATTCGTAGACTTTGTTGTATCTCAATGGTGTGTACTTGACCAATGAGAAGACAAAGCATCCCTGCAGCAGAAGACAAAGGAGAGGTCACCACAGCACATTGCAATCAAACGTCCAATACACGAGTGTCACGAGTGTACACCCATTCTGTGTTATTAAATATAAATAAATTGCATGGTTTATTAAAATTACTTTAGTTAATTATTGATACATATATTTTTTCTATTTATTTATTTATTGAATAAAACATTTTATTTTTGCGATTTATTAATAAAACAAAGCAGTAGTAGTAATTATGTTAAATTTATTAGTAATTATAAATGTTGATTGTTTAAAAATGAATAACAAAATAGCATTATTTATCATTTTAATTTAGTCGTTTCTAATTTAAATCAATAATACATACTTTTACTGTTTATTTATTTAATACATGAAAAAATTATAACATTATTATAGATATTTGCTAATAATAATAATAATTGATATGTACTATTAAATATAATTAAACAGCGTGGTTTATTCAAATTATTTTTAATTTAGTTAATTATTAATAAATACTTTATTTATTTGCACATTATATTTTTGCTATTTAACGATAAAATGTAGTAGTAGTAGTTAATTTATTTTTAATTTTGAATGTTGACATTAATTTAAAAACAAATAAATAGCATATTATTTATAATTTTAATTTAGTTTGTAATTTTAGCAATACTACATTATTATTATATTATACTACTTTATTTATTACATGATAAAATAATATATTATTATAGGTATTTGCTGTTTATTAATAATAATAATAATAATAATAATAATAAAATTATTATTATTTATAAATAAATAGATTGTTGTTTATTCAATATTTATTCAATAATACAAGCATGGGTTATTTTGTTATTTGTTTGTTAATAATGATACATGATGATGATAAAAACATTTTAATAATAATAAATAAATTGATTAATTTATGCATATAATTGTTTATTATTATTATTATTATGTAGTTATAATTTAATCAATCTGTACAATTTAATAATAATGCTTAATAACATTGATTTTCTATTTTAATAAATCTGACAACAGCAACAACAACAATAATAATAATAGTTAATATATATATATATATATTTTTTTTTTAATTTAATTTAATTTTATTTGTTAAATTATGACCTAGGCTTTTCTAGGTGTGCTTCACCCTTTTAAAAAAATGTACTACTGATTGAGCAAGTCAATCCACTGCAAAAGATCCATTTAATTTTTTTCTTTTAATAAAAGTCTCTTCAGTCTTCAAAAGCTCTACATACAGAAGGTTTTTTTCACCCCTATAGTCCTATGATGTACACACACACACAAAAAAAAAAACAAACATTCATGATCTCATGGAAACTAATCCTGCACTTGTCCTTAGCTCCTTCCATTCATTCTGTTGGCCAGGCAGATGGTCACCCCATCTGGAGCTCTCTTATAGTGAGATGGGAGCCGGATTTTTGCAGCAAATCCAAAGCGGAAAAGCGGCATTTACATGTGTAGCCATGGGGGAGGGTAGAAAAGCACACAATCTCAAATTGAACTGTGTAAAATACTCTTTTCATATGACCTCAATGTGTGATTTTAGGAAACATACTGAGTAGCGGGCCTAAGAAAATCTGTGGACAATCACTTCTCACTGTTTTTTATGAACACGGTGTATCTATATGCAAACTACTAATTAAACCTGTTTTAGGGACTCTTTCTTCACCTAAAAAGAACTTACCACACACAGAAAAGGTGTGACTACAGTCCAGCTCCACTTCATCCAGGGATTTGGTCTGTAACCAATCATCTCTTCAATCGCATCATAGAAATTATCAGCGCCTGTGAAGAGAACAAATGTGTTATCACTTAATACTACAGTGCGCATAGACTGGAACACTGTTATTGCATTGTTTAAGATGAATTACATTAGCAGTTCTTTCATTTGTTTGGGGTTGGCTGGAAAAAATGATTACAAACTGTTGTGCTGTAACATTTTTTTTTTAAACTGTATTGTGCAAACAGTGCAGTATGTTATCAGCAAAATCCCCCATGGCAAAGAATATCAGTGTTTTAACCTGAATCTACCTGCATGCAAAGTTTAAGCCATCTCAGCAGCAGCTCAGTTAACAAAAGAAGTTGGCATGCACTGACATATTCATGACACATTTAGATTTAGAAATCAAGGTCATGACAGTAGGGAAAAAGACGTTATGTACGCTTTCAGAACTAGGTTAAATCGTAAAGCAGAAACCCTGATTTGGGCACTAAATCTTTCTAACTGACCCATAGTTTGTTTAAGAACTTCACCTGAGAATATTTCACAATCATTCCTTTCATAATAATTTAAGCAATAAGGGCTTTGTAAGTCATGCATCTCCCAAAAAAAAATAAAAGAGAACTCAGTTACTGGCTTGCCTGCTGGCCAGTTTTGGGGGTAACGCATTACAAGTAACATGAGTTAAGTAATCAGATTACTTTTTTTCCAAGTAACTAGTAATGCATTACTTTTAAATTGCTGTGTTGAGAGAAATCAGGATTGAGGTGCACAGGCACTTCCTTCAGCCTGAAACTTAATTACACTTTTTAATTTTTGGTGTGAGAGTTGCCAAAAATAGAACTTTTTGATTTTATGTTATAAAAAAACAAATAAGCAAAGCCCAGCCTTGGTGACAAAAAGTTACACACAGTTACTTTTTCAGGGAGTAACTTAATTTTATAATGCATAACTTTTAAATGTATTTTTCCCCAACACTGCTGCTGGCACTTTCCATCAATAGGGTAAGGGTCCAGTTTTATTAATTTAAGTTTTATTAATTAAATTAAATTATAATTAAAAAGTTCTAATATAATAAAAAAGGGTAATGGGGTTGCAAGTAACAAGGTTGGAGATTTTACCTACATTAGCTGGCTAGTTAAGGGTAAAATTATGAAAAACTCATTTCCTATAAATAAATAAATAATAAATCAATAAATAAAATTGTGGTAACAGGGTTGAATGACTTAAAAGTCAACAATAAATTTGTGTGGAAAAAATAATTGATACAGTGGCATGAGATCATGCTGTGAAAGGGTCCAAATGTCTTTTACTTCTTTGGTATAACAACTTTAAAGATTATTATTAGTAATAGCCAGAAAATCGTGCAGTAACAGGGTTGCAGATTTAGCCAAATTACTCTGTTACTCTGTGAGCTAGTTAGGGGTCATGCGTTGATTTTTAGTTACTGATAAACTCAATAAGTAAAAGATACATATTTGCTTTAACTTTTTTTTTCTTACAATAGTTTTGGTAACAGGGTGGAATCGCTTAATGAATGAAGTCAACATTTAAATTCTGTGCCAAAACTAAGTAGGCAGTAATGGGCTTGTGCTGTAAATGGGTCCAAATGTATTTTACTTCTTTGGTATCACAATTTTAAAGATTATTATTAGTAGTAATAAGCAGAAAATCATGCCGTAACAGGTTTGGAGATTTATCCTGAATTACTCTGTTGCTCAGCAGGGACAAGCTAGTTAGGGGTCACATGCTGATTTGTAGTTCTTTATAAACTCATATTTCCAATAAACAAAAGATATGTATTTGCTCAATCTTTTTTTTTCTTAAAATAATTTTAGTAACAGGGTGGAATGGATTAATAAATGAAATCAAGGAGTAACAGGGTTGCAGATTCAGCCAAATTACTCTGTTACTCAGTGGGGGTGAGCTAGTTAGGGGTCATGCACTGATTTTTAGTTACTGATAAACTCATATTTCCAATAAGTAAAAGATGCATATTTGCTTCAACTTAGTTTTTCTTACAATAATTTTGGTATCAGGGTGGAATGGCTTAACAAATGAAGTCAACATTCAAATTCTGTGACAAAACTAAATAAGCAGTAATGAGACTGTGCTGTAAATGGATAAATTGGTACAACAATTTTAAAGATTATTATTAGTAATAGGCAGAAAATCATGCAGTAACAGGGTAGCAGATTTAGCCTAAATTACTCTGTTACTCAACAGGGGTGAGCTAGTTAGGGGTCACACGTTGATTTGTAGCTACTGATCAACTCATATTTCCAATAAGTAAAAGATGCATATTTGCTTTATCTTCGTTTTTCTTACAGTAATTTTGGTAACAGGGTGGAATGGCTTAACGAATAAAGTCAACATTCAAATTCTGTGACAAAATTAAGTAAGCAGTAATGAGATTGTGCTGTAAATTGGTAAATTGGTATAGCAATTTCAAAGATTATTATTTATAACTAAGTAAGACAAAACTAAGTAAGCAGTAATGAGATTGTACTGTAAATTGGTATAACAACTTCAAAGATTATTTTTTGTAAGTTGCAGAAAATCATGCCGAAACGGAGATGCAGATTTAACCTAAAATACTCAGAGGGGTATGCTATAGTTATAAGGATTACTATTTGTTATTACAGTGAAATCATGCAGTAACAGGGATGAACTCCAAATGCAATGTACTAAATCTTGCATTTTTACTGTTGAAAACAAAACAGGGTTTGTTGTTGTAAAGTATTGGCACATCAATTTGTACCCTATTCATGAAAAGTGCCTGCTCCATTACACAGTTATGAATAGAAGTCACATTTTTCTGTTTACTACTTATACTCACCATAAACCCAGGCTACAGCAATACATTCAAAGAATGCAACCCATAAAAGGCACACGCCACTGGCTGCATAGTAGTCAAAGAGTTGAAACACATACATGCCACCCTGAAAAACAGACACAAAAACGATTGAAAAAGTGAGTAGGCTATCGTTACATGCTGTAATTGCAAGGCCGAAACAATAGAGGACTGTTATGAGCAAGGGTTGGCTAAACACTTGACTAGTTTTCTTTTGGTAACAAAAGCATTTGTTGCACAATGCATTCAGGGGTGACATAAGACATTATGTCATGGAAAAAAATGGGACACTGTGTGGCTCAAGCCACAGAATAGCATTCCCACTTTGTCACTGTTACGGGGGCTTAGCAATCAGGGGCTGAGATTTGAAGGGGGCCAAAAGAATCTTAGATGTGCATTGTCGGACCAGGCCGGATCTCCTAGTATAGCAGTGTGATTCCTCTGTGGAATTCTCATTGCTCGAAGCAGGTCAGGACATCCATAAAAAGACATGGAACTGGGAGCGATAAGGCACTGCAGGGAGTAGAGGCCTCTTCCTTATGGGAGAGAGCTTGGGCAGTAGATCTGGCATGAGTCTGGTGTTCTTGATTACAGGAACTGAAGGTTTGGTTGAAGGCCACATACTATCAAATGACAATGTCACTAAAATCCTAAAAGGAAAACATATGGTGCCTGACCATTCAACTAAGCTACATTTGATACGCTCTTTATTTAGCCAGGAGGAACCAGCTGGTCCAATTTGTTGGCAAAGTGGTAAAGACTAGAATTAGTATGAATTTGGAAGGGAAATACTACATAAGGGAGTATTGAACTGTTGTATTTACCTCGGTGACCATGGTAAGTCCCAACAGGTAGCTAATAAAACAGACTATAGCTATGAAGATTTCACGCCGGTAACCCTTCCTTAGGAAGGATGGATACAGATCCACTAGGGATGTGATCTGCCCTTCCACTTCGACAAACTGGGAAAACAAAAGAAGCACTTTTAGCACAAACCAGTTTCTTGTTTGCTGAAACTGCAAGCTGAAAAGGCAAATATTTCATATTGTGACAGGATATTATACAGCATATAATGAAATTGAAGAAAGCTTACGTAATACTTAAACATGTTTTGAAATAAAAAAACTACTGAGTTTTTGTTCATGACTATTAGCTTTGAGGCTAGTGCACAACAAATACAACTTTAGGAGATACACTTTACAAATTTTGTCCAATAAAAATTATGTCTACTATGAGCATGTCCCTTCCTCAATACCAACATTTGTTGTCATAGCCTAAAAGGCTATTGGCTAGTTTAGAAAAATATGATATCCCCGTCCATGTTCCTGTTTCAATAGAAAATAGGTCAGCACAGGAAACAAAGTTTAGCATCAGATTAATTGATCTATAATGTTGTGACATACTGTAGTGACAGATATCTATTACTGTAAGTAGTACTGTACATAGAGCCGCCTTTAATGTTATCCAGCACAGCTGCATGAATATTATTTTAGATACTTAATTTAACAGTCCAAGCACCACCCTAGTTTAGTGGACCCTCTGGATGTAGACACTGATTTAGCAGTGTTCAATTTCACTCGGACCAAGAAATATGATAGTACAGGACTGCTGTACTTTTTTTTTTTTTCTTTCCTTGTTACTATGTTTTCTTGTGTACTGTGGCTTAATTTGCTATACTGATCTGATGCTGGACTTACAGAGCATAAAAGTTTAGAAATTAGGGGGGGGAATACTAAAACATATGCAAAACAAAATTTTAAATTACAAATATGTTTGTTTTTAATTAAAACTGTATGTTCTTTACATTTTGAAAAAGTGTGAACATGTAATTTAATTGTATTTAACACACTGCGCTTTAAATGTTAACTAAGAAGCTTTAGCCATCAGCCATTTAATTTTCAAAAATTCTTTTCTACAAGGTCCATCTGTAAACTAGCGGTACTCAAGCTGTTCAGCAGAACAGTTTTTCATTTGATACTCACCTGACTGTCGAGGCCCAACAGCAGAAGCATTATGAAGAAAAGAATTGCCCAAAATGTAGGAAGTGGCATCATAGTCACGGCTTTAGGGTAAGCAATGAAGGCCAAGCCAGGACCTATTGGGAAGAGAACAGAGGGGGTGGGGAAGTGGAGAGAGTACAATTAGCAAGGCTAGCAATTTGCACACTTTGATCTATGCCGGTGTGGCGCGTTTCGTCAGCGGCACAGACCAAAAGGAGACATGAAAGAAAAATGGAGCGAGAATCTACATGACAAAGCGATCAAGCCAGGCAAAATTACTGCCAGTGGTTCGTTGCAAGTCCAAGGACTGCTTCGGTGCATCTTGAGGTTAGCTTCGAAATCTAGAAAATGTTTCATGAGCGGTGTGATATTTCCGCTACAGGTTACATATTCAACACTACAAAGAACAACCTCCAACCTCCACACCTTCATTTGCTTACATTACTAGAACATAAAAAATGTAGGATTCAATCTGTTCAAAAGAGGTTAAATGCAAAAACAAGCACAATGCACATAGAATAAATCCAAAGAACCAATTGAAACAACAACCAACATAGCATAATGTCAAAGTACAATGAATAGCACTTTCCGCAGAGTCAGGTTGAAGCATGTGTGACTGACCGCCCCAAAATTGACTTCTCTTCTGCAAAAAGCTCCTTCTAGCTTCTTGGCATTTGTAATGTTTAGAAATGGATCCAACCAAATCATCCTGAAAGACTCCCTGATAAGGATCCTGTGGCTCTATACAGCCGTAATTCTGCTGATGTTCACGGAAGTTCAAGTAAAGTTTAGGTTTGTGTCTTATAAACAAAGTGATAAAGATGTATATTTGGTGCACCTCGCTTGAGCCAGACATACTCAGACCAGAGTCTCCACAGAGGAGGGCCAAAGCATGAACACTGCAGAAGACTAGACATTTGGAAAAAGCAGTCGTTACATCAACTGGTCTCTTTCACCATGAGACTTACTGAAAGTGAACCTGAAGCACAAGTCTTAAAGCAGCATGAAAGACTAAGGGCCATTTTGAGAAACTTCTGATATGCACTAGATGGTCAAAAGTATATAGACACCAGAACATCTCGCCCATATGCACTTGTTGAACACTTGTTTTCAAAACCATGAGCATTAACAGCAAGCTTCCACTCTTCCGGGAAGACGTTGCAGTCGATATTTGAACAAGGATTTGCTCCCATTCAAACACAATAATGGATGACTGAGGTCTGGCTCATAGTCGACGTTTCAGTACATTCAAAAGGTGCTCAATGGTGTTCAAATCTCAGGTTCTTCCACAAAAGTCTCAGTGAACTATTCTGTCTTAAGAAGACTTCATTGTAGGCACCTGCTTGTGAGTACATAATGTAGCTGAAATAGCCAAACCCATTAAATAGACGAAAGTGTCAACATACTTTTGGCCATGCAGTGTGTCCAGGGTAGAAAAGGAACCATTAGGAACTGATTTGGCGATCTTAGTCAAATTTCAAAGAGTTCTTGAGGACTTAAACCCAGAATCTCCAAAAGCTTGTAAATTGCCTCTATCCTGAACTTGGCACAAGATGCTTCTTGATTAGGGTCACCAGTGGAAACTGTCTTGAACAGCAGTCTTCGCCATTAGTGGACTAGGACTTAATGTTCCCAGTGGCTCCAAGAACACGCTCTCCGTACAGTTCTACAGTCGTTTCCAAGTGAATTCCACTTCCCACCCGAGAGACCGTCTACATTTCTAACTCACTTTGGTTTTTATCTGATGAATGACAGCGAAGGTTCCAAATTTAGTCCTAGGTCCTGGAACTAGTTTTCCTGGCTCCGAATTGTTTACGGTCGACGATTTTTGCCGCTGTTTTCACTACAGGGTTGACCAAACGTTTTCGTGTTGTTATTTGCAGCAGCAGTGCCCACCATCACTGCTGCTTGACCCTCGTACCTGACTCTGCCACATCGGCTATGTCCACCCCTTGCTCTTGTGCCATGAAGCCCAGGACGGAAAATATTGCGAAGCCAGACACAAAACTGGTAGCGCTGTTCAGGCCTCCCAGCAGCAAACAGTCCCTATGTCACACATATGTCATGGAGTTTGTTAATTAACATAAAGGTACCCTACGTTCCCACTTTGCCAGTTCACTGGACTAAGGCCCCCCTCCCGCCCCCGGGACATTGAAACACACCTGTAGCAGTTGTATTTGTACTTGTTGTAGCTTCCCAATGACGTCATGGCTCCTAGACAGATGGCGTAAGAGAAGAAAATCTGTGTCCCCGCATCAATCCACACCTAGACACAAGACGCCAAACAATTTACTGACTGACAACATGAATTGAGCAAACTCAAATATTTGCATGTGTTTAGCCTCTTGTAGGTCCTTCAGAACTGTATACATCATGAAGAACTAATATAAATTGTTTCAACAACTACATGTCATGTTTAGATTTGTAGCTTTCTGACTGAGGCCATCATGAGCGTTATTTATGTCGACTCTTTTGCATATCTTGGGTTTCTCTCTGTAAACTGTACATCCGAAGTTTATTCTGGTTTTAAGTTGCAGAGGGTCAGTGGTGTACATTATGTCGACAAATGTAAACAGCACTTTTCCTGCTGAAAAGTCTATCTTAGGTGGCTGATTTATATTGGTTAGTGCTGATTTAGTAGCTCGTCTACCTGGTGGACTAGCATAGTCGACCTACAGTTGGTCTTTCTGTTGCTGCTAGTTGACCAAGGTAGTCTTGCTGGTTACCAGCATTCAAAACGCAACATATTCTAGGAACCAACTATGTTGGTCTTTTCAGCAAGCTTGACAGCCATAGAGACCAAAGTGGTGTGGAATCAGGTTTTGGTGGGTAGGTGATATTGTAAAGCCTTTTGATGGAAATAGCCGTGAGATCTTACCTCTGGGTCTGCAAGGCGAGTCACATTTGGATACAGATAAAATTTGATGCCCTCGGCTGCCCCAGGAAGAGTGACACCCCGTACAAGCAGGACAATTAACATGACAAATGGGAATGTTGCCGTGACGTACACAACCTAAGCAGAAAAGCCAAGAACACAGAGGTTTAATTCAATGCTATGGCTGTATGAAAACCCACAGACTTGGTGATTTGACAATTTACAAAACTAAGGCAGAGTTTTTTCACAGGGTATTTAAAAGATTTGTCATACTTTCCAGCATTCTGAGATAACATTCTGTCAATACCATTTTCAAAGCTAACATGCAATTTACAGCTTAACTTCACTGACGGTTTACATTGGCTTTAGTGGATATACTTTTTGCTCAGCTGTTTTCCTCCCATCATGTAATGTTTGGCTAGGCTAAAAATGTTATGCTGACCACAATGCCGAAAACTACAATAAAATTAATCTTTCATCTGCTACCTTTAAAGCAGCTCAGTCAAATGTTTTCAAGACAAACTTTTAAAGAGTATTTGTTTTTAGGGCAACATAAAGAAATCTGCCTTGAAGCAGTTGCTATACAGCAACGTACTGTGACAGTGTCTTGGCAAGAGCCATGATAAGATTCACAACTGCATGCTCGAGGGGAATGTGTGCCCAAGCCAAGAGGTGGTGTCTGCTGATTGACTTTACAGTCTCTGTTAGGAAGGAGGTGTGCTATAGTTGCTATTGCTGCTAATAACCAGGGAACCACTACTATGTTTATATTGACAACACTGGCATTCAAGGTAGCATTCAAATCTCTCTGGCTACTTATAACTCCAATGACATTGTAAGAAGTATTATTAGTAGTTCTTAAATTAACTGACTGAAGTTGAAAGAATTCATGTAATGTAACCAAGCTCACCTTCCCAGTTGACTTCACACCTTTCCAGATGCAGAAGAAACAGATGACCCACACAGCGAGCAGACACAGAGCCAGGTCCCATTTAATATGACCCACCTGCTCGATACCATCTGAGATGCTGAGGACATTTCGCCTGTGGTGGAAAGAATGTTTCCTGGTAAGACACTCTCAAGCCCTTAAGGGTTTTTAAGGAGCTACCATACAAATAATCAGAGAAGCTATTCAGTCTGCTATGATGAATGAGTGTTTATGTACAAATCAAAACAACAAGCCAGTCATCATCGATCAGGTGTAGCTAACTCGCTTCTGGAGGTCTACCTTTTTGCAGATTTCAGTTCCAACCCTGCTCCACACCTGCTTGTAATTTTCAAGTGACTTTGAACACCTTGATTCAGTAGCTCAGGTGTGTTTGATTAGGCTTGGAGCTAAACTCTGCAGGGCGGTAGCCCTCCAGAAGCATGGATAAAAAGTGGACATCCTAAAGTGGACATAACTTTCAAAGTATGTAAGCAGCCATAGCAGCTTATGATCTAAACATAACGTTCTGCAGAATAGGTTATCTTGTTGTTCATCATGAACATACTCTGGGTTGACTGAACCTCCTTGCACTTGGGGTTTTGGCACCAGAATACCTTGAGTAAACAAGTTTTGGGATAATCAACCAAGAGTTCAGGATATGTGGCACATATCCCTGGAATAGAGTTATACTCTATTCCACCTCTAGCCTTTGCCTAGATCAGGTGTGTACTCCTGCACCTAGAGGGGCTTTGACCCGCTCCATCACACCTTCTTGAAAGTTTCTTGAAGACCTTAAGGTGTGTTTAATTAGGGGTGGAGCTAAACTCTGTTGAAATATTGGTCTTCAGAAGGCAGTCTGGAGATCTAAACCAGAGATGGAAAACTCTGGTTCTGGAGGGCTACAGTCCTGCACTAATCAAACACACCTGTAAAATCTAACCTAAGTCTTCAAAATGTTTTGAAAACTACCAGCAGGTGGATGGAGCTAAGTTCTTTAGGACAGTGGCCTTCCAGGGATGAAGTTGCCCATCCCTGGCTAAGATCCTTTGTTTTATAAAGCATTAGCACTATTGGGACTGCTTCTCTCGACTCAATGTTCTACCAGGTTTAGTCAAAACAGACCTAAGCAAGCTAACCGAAGTCTGCAGGATTACTTTGGGATAAGAGGGTGAAGGAGCTTCAGAGTCTTTGGGAGTGATTGAGGACAACTGTACAGATAAATAAGGCAATGTCTTTGGTTCATAACCCTACAACTTCTTCTCAACTAAATGCTGATAGCTGGATTTGGACTGATTTCAAAGTACGTAACAAAATTGTACGCAAGTAACAAGTACTTACTCCCAGAACTCAGTGACGGGGGAAGTGAAGTTAGTGGCGTTTGCAGCCGCCCAGAGTGTCTTGTTCTTGCGGAGGGTATCCTCCACACAATTTTCTGTGTTCCATTTGTTGTTGCAGCTTGCCCAGGGAAGCTCTGGCTGAAAGCACTGGAACAGGTAGTACAAGCCCCAGGCCAGAATCACAATGTAGTAGATGTTCAGCAGGGAAACGATCACTATGGATGCATAGCCGATACCTGTGCAAAGAGAGGAATAGTGACATTAAGCACATGGTAGTTGTGCAAAGTGTTTGCGATTTGTTATTACAACCTTAATGAATGCAATGAAAGGAGTTGTGCTCCAGTGGAGCATGAGAATGGATAAATAAATGACAAACTTCTATGCAACCTTCTTGTGCATTCTGTGTAAACATGGAATAAACTTGTCCAGAGCTGGAGGTAAGTGATGCAAGACATTGGTTCAGAGTTTGAACTGTGTAAATCAATGTTGGCCAGGTTGACTGGAAAGCAAAACAGACCAAAGCTGTCACCTCATTCGCTGGCAGAGGGATATGGGTAATTCAGCAGTTTGCATGTAATTGGTAAACTCTGTTTAAATAAGTAATGAACATGTGGTCAGAAGACATTTTTGTTAGATTTGATCTATCCTTTGTTATATAAGAGATACTTTGGTGGAAATCTGTTCCTTTTTTGAAAGTAGTCATTTAGTCTGGGTTTCAATTCCTTTTTAAGGGTACAATGGGGATTGCTCTTTGTGGGGCTCGAACCAGCAACCTCCCAATTGCTAGATCTAGCTTTAGCCACTACACCACACCCAATAAAGAGATGTCCAGTCATACAAGCTCCTGTTCATGAGCAGCTGCCTTTCTTAGCCAACATATTAATTGACAGCTGCTGATGTGACCTTGTCTCTGCTACTAGCCAGGCTGAAAATGAAACTACTACAAGTCCCTAGAGTAGTAATAAGACAGGCTGCAATTAACAGAGTGCTGACATTAAAATACCCCAACAGTGACAGAGACAATTCAACATGTGGCAAAGACATGTTTGTCCATGTAGAAACAGCCTAACACATATCACTCTTGGTGCACGTCAGTATTTTGCAAATAGAAGTGTTCAATTTAATAGCAAATTTATTAGTGGCTCTCAGAGGCTAGGAAGAAAACTGCTATTTTGGTAAACACATGTTTTTTTCAACTCTGGCATTAAAAGAGATATGTATTTCCTATCAGACACTTAACATGAAACATGTATGTCTCACACAGCCTATCTTCAGATACAGCTGGTGGTATCTGTGACACACCTCCCACTCTGTGTCCTTACCAAGGGGGTCAGAGTGGTTGGCATGGCCCCATTTGCCCCTGCTGGTAGATACCGTAACTACACCAACTTGCAGCAAAAAGCACTGCTCTCCATTGATGGCCATTATATTCCATTTTATTCTCTGGTAAAGGAAATACTTGATAAAGAAACTCACCTGTAAAAATGGGGCAAAGTTTCTCCCAACAGGTGATTCCTCCCTCAGAGGTGAACTGACCGAGTGCCACCTCCAGGAAGAACACAGGCAGTCCTCCACCGAACAGGAAAATGAAGTATGGGATGAGAAAAGCACCTATGTGGAGCCAAGAGAAGATTCACTTAATTCTGTCAATTATTATATCCTGTTAACTGCTGGATTAGTGTTTAACTCATAGTCCTCATTGAGTTCATCCAGTAGAGTGTAAGGTTTTGACACTTGCTCTCATTCTCTTTTTGTAGTTCTGTTCTTGTAAAGATAATAAGTGTTATGATAATCACATGCTGGCGACTGTTGGACATTTCCAAAATGAAAATTATAAGAGTTTGAGAGTTTGAAAATCTAAAAGTTATTTTTTAGAAGATCTTGTAATGGAATATCTTTAATGCGTATCTGAGCTATTGATCTAAAAGTGTATTAATAATTAAGCCTTTAAAAAAAAATGATTTTGTTTTACTTTCTGTGAAACAGAGAAGATTTTTCATAATGTACAATAGAAAGTGATGTATACTGTCAAACCTCCAATAAAAGCACCATAAAGTAGTCCATAAAACCAAAATATATTATTATCCACTCTCAAATCGTATTTGCTTGTACATTTTATTGAAAATGCATTGTGACTGGTCATGAGACATCAAAATTTATGATGCATGACTTGAGAAAAGTTGTCATATGGCTTTGACAAACTTTATGGTGCTTTTTTAACGTGTTGTGGTGTTATGGTGCTTTTATGGTGTTTTTGAAGTTTAATCATTCTCTCAAGAAGCAGCTTCTAAACATCTACGTATCTCCTACAGAACAAAGATTATCATTTGGGTTTGAAACAACATGATGGTGAGTAAATTATGACAGAATTTCTGGGTTAATTTATCTAATTGATGTCCTTTGGAGATTCAAGAAATGAGGTCAAGAAATGAAGTTTTTATAACCGTTACATCGGTGGTCAAAGTCCAAAAGTATCAACAAATATGCTCACCTCCGCCATTCTTGTAGCAGAGGTACGGGAACCGCCAAACGTTGCCTAAACCAACGAAGCCCCCGGCGACTGATAGAAGAAAGTCAAGCTTGCTAGCCCACTTTTCTCTTTGGGGGTGTTTCCCCTCGGCTTCATCCTCCGGCCTCGTGCCTGGGCTCTTTCCCGGAGAGGGTTTCAGAATGTCTTTGTGGAAGTCCTTTAGACACTGAAGTTTTTCCTTCTGGGCCATGCTAAAAAGAAAACAAAGGGTCAGAACTCTTGACTTAACCCCAACAGCCAGAGGTTCAGATGTTGAAAAGATCACGTTTAGTTTTCTAAATCATTTAGAATCAGGTCAAGCATTAACTGTGCATTTGGAAGAGAAGCTTTTTCAGGTGGGGGAAAGGTTCACATGAGAAGATAACATGATGGTTAACGTGATTAAAACTAACGGTACCTTTATGTGGTTTGAACACAGGAAATTGCCATGTACGACACCATTGCAAGCAAGTATCATGATTCTTGGTACAATATCTTAGCTGTGACTAACAGTATAATAAACCTAGTTGTAAACCTGATAAGATTCATTGCTTTCTTTTGTTGCTTGTGAAGTGTGTCTGTAGTCAACATAAAATGATGCTAACAGACAACCACATAGCAAATGAGCATGCATCAGCATTTCACACCAACTAGTTTAAAGTCAGCATAACATCAAAATGGACCCTCTTTACTTGATTAATACACAGGTTTTGTTTTAAATGATTGGTACACTATAAACCTATTTAGTTGTTTTGTCAATGTAAATTCATACATATTGTACTTGATTGTACTGGAAAACAAAGCAAAAGAAAATGTAAGAAAATCATTTTTTCCCTTTAGAGACCATTTTCATAATTCATTCATTTCCCAATGGATAAAATACTTGTTTTACTAACATGAAAGACGTCACACTTGGCCCACAAGGAAATCCAAATGCTCAAATTAAATCCGATTTAATAAAAACTCCTCAACTCATTCACCGCGGTTTGATGCAGAACTGGTATGTGTTTATCTTGCCCATGTACCTTTAAGTAACACAGTGTTTACGCTGTCAGGATTCTATTCAAGGATGAAGTAATTATGTCAGGCTTGGCGTCTTCTGTTTTAAAGCACGAGCCAAACTTGCCATGGAGCCCCTAAGATGAATCCCAGAGAGTAAGATACCAAAGTCAGCTCCAACATCCCTACCCATTCCAGACTCCCTTACAGCTTGGCAACGCTTGAACAAACTATAGCCCCACTGTGAGGCCAGTTTCTTCAACACAAGCCTGCTTTTTTCCCTGCTCTCAAGGAGACGGAAGAAGAGGAGGGAAAAATCTACGGTGTGTTTGACAATCAATAAATACACGTATATTCTCTTTTCCGTAGCTTTACTAAACATACGACTTGATAAACATGCTAACTAGTGTGGCGGCATGCCAGGACTCAGAATATAATCTGTAGCAGTTCTCAGAATACCAGTTCAATGACGTTTGTATGTCTTAAGTTCATTCAAATTGATCTTCTGGAGGTTGATACATTGAAAGACATCTACTAGTTGCCATTTTACTAATGATTCTCTCTTATATTTTCAGCTTAAGCACAGAATTTTTTACTTGCCAATACAAGACTATTAAAAAGGTCTAAAAATTTTCAAGAAATTCCATTCATCCTCTTTGGGTAGGTTAAATCTGTGTGTTTCAAAGGCTTAGGAGCTTGCTACAACTCCAACACGTTCTGTTACATAACTAGAGCGAAATCCTCCAGACACTTTCCATTTCCATTCAAAACACTGTGGTGACAAACTTTACTGGCTGTGAGTCAAAGAAAGCAAACAACTGGGTTAAAAAATGCAACTGGTAGGTGCCTTGTTGAACGGATTCAAACTGCAATACCGTTTTTTCCCAGAAGTTGGCAATAATTTAACCAACATTTCAGATATTTCTGATCTAAGTTTCTAATATCTGGCATGGCAAACACTATTAAAGTCTCATCTTTAACTTTATTCCTCAAATTTGACCCCTTCCTCATTATCCACAAACACAAACATTCCGTCAAGTTAATGCGCTGCTTTCACTTACAATTCCTTCATGGCTGAATCCAATTGGTCTATGTCGTTCTCTCAGCAGACACCATACCTCTGACCGCACAGCCCCAATCTCTCCAGGGCTCAGTGTAAGCCGAGGTGACACCACGACCCGCCCACAGACTAAGACAATTAAAAGCAATCAGTAGATTGGTCGCAGCTTCGGAGCAGCGGATAACCTGAGCGATGGTCGGCTCGATGGTAAATTTCCACTCCCCAGTAGCATCAGAGGTCTATCTGAAACTATTTATCTTTGCATGTGTGGCATCCACTTGTGGCAACCCGAGCCGCAGATGCGACAAACAAGAGCATGTGGATGGCAATCCACACCTCTGTTGCGTTTTACTTGAACAGCTGATGGTTTCCAGGCTTTTGTCATGCCTCTTGCCATTTATAGTTTTTCCTTTCAAGACAAGTAGCTTTGCTTAACATACTTTGACAAGTAGTCAAAGCATAGTTTTGTGTTTTTTTGCAAAGTGGTTTGAAGACAGAGCACAATATTTGACTGACTGACAAGTCTGACTTAGATTCCGGTCAGTAGTGAAGCAAAACAAGGCCCAGCGCATTTGCATAGGGCTAAATGTGTTGAGTAACAAAAGGCTATTGTACGACTTGTTTCCCTCAGTCTTTTGCATTTGGCAGCAAAGCCCTGATAAAGGGACAATGGCGATTTGTGCTCACAGGACCATTTCTATGAATTTTGGAACAGGCAATTTGTTCACAAAAACAGAACAAAGGATCCGCTGGCATTTTATGCCATTTTAGCGCACAGTGTTGGAATGCTGTGAAAATTGTGACACAGGACAGCCTACTTTGGGACACTGACTAAGTCTGTTTGATTCCCAAGCAGAAACAATAGACCTGAATCGCACATAGCTGGTCGAGACTCTCAAGTCTCCTTCAGTGGAAGGAGGAGCAGCTTCACTCCTGAATCAATCACCTCCAAGAAGCTCCTAATTGCAAGTGATTGTTTTTTTCTTCCACATCTATAGGTCACATAGCCTGTGGCTGTCAGGGATTTGTTGGGTCATCTCAGCTGAGTGACAGGAATGGCAGGATTGCTCCATAGTCCCAGCTATAGAGTGAGACTTCAGGTCTGGATCCGGCACGAGGCACTTGGCTCGTTACATAACCATCCCTATTTTAGAACCATGTACATTTCCTGAGTGCTCTCACATTAAATTCCTTCCTTTCCGCACTCGTTCCACCACATAAACGGAATCCGGAGTGTTAAAAGCGTGCTCTTAGCCGTTTACGTAAACCTCACAATGTAGCAATGATGCATGAAACTGAAGTCATGAACATTAAAGTCAAGTGTTTGACAGCAGAGTTTGATCCACTTGTGCATAATCTATGACGTGATTTATTGTGCTCTCATGCACTGCCTAACCTTGGCGAACCAAACTGTATCACTGGATGTTTGAGATGTTTGCATTTGCATCATGCTGCAGGGATATGGTCACGGTGGGACAGTTGACAAGGTGGTCCTACAATGGTCTTTAAACTTTTTGATGTCAAGGCCTCTTTCCAGATTTTCAAATAGTTGTATCTCGGCCCAATATATTCCTATCCTTCAAATGATATATAAATCTCAATTTCAGAAAATTGACCCTTATGGCTGGTTTTGTGGTCCCGGGTCACATATATCCCAATGTACTCACTTGTGGTCCAATGGGGGTCCTTTGACCCATTTGTAAAACCCTTGGCTTTCAGTACACGTTACAAAGAACAAATCCAAAGAACAAAGAAAAGAGAACTATTTGAAAATCTGCAATGCATTTTACTAATAAATTTTTGTTTTTGATATATTTATGGTAATTTTGACCTATACAATGATTGTTTGCCATTGCTACAAATATACCTGTTCTACTTAAGACTGGTTTTGTGGTCCAGAGTCCCATGTTGACGTTGTTACTACAAAAAGAAGGATTTTATCTATTTCAAGAGTACAGTATTGTTTATTATCCTAAGCATTAATGTGGTGTCCTAAGCAATAATGTCTATTTTGAGTTGTCCTGTAATTGAAACACAAAAAAACATAATTTATTCTCTGGAGGTTTATGCCATAAATTAAGTCAGTTGTTTTGACTCGTCAGTATACAGCAGCCAGACCAGATCAGATTTCTGTCATACGTCTCCGGTGTCCACCAAGAACTTTTACCGTTGTATATTTACGATTCCACAAATGTCATGCTTATTCAAGTGGAATATTTGTCGCCAGACCAAAAGAACAAGTGGAAAGCTGAAGACACATAATTTACTGCGAAATAAATAAATAAATGTGACACTTGACCACAAAACCAGTCATAAGGGTCGTTTTTTTTTTTTTTTTTTTTAATTGAGATTTAGACATCATCTGAAAATTGAATAAATAAGCTTTCTATTAATGTAAGGTTGCTAGAATAGGAAAATATTTGGCTGAGACACAACTGTTTGAAAAACTGAAATCTGAGGGTGCAAAAAAATCTAAATCATGAAAAAGCTGTCCAAATGAATATCTTAGCACTGCATATTGCTAATCAAAAATGTACAAAATATCTTCATGGAACAAGATCTTTACTTAATAGCCTAATGATTTTCGGCACAAAAAAAATATATATATAAAAATCGGCTACTGCTACAAATATACCCATGCTACTTACGAACAGCTTTGTGGTCCAGGGTCACAAAAAAATTCCATTACATGCAAAATGCATTTTATGGGTGCCAAATTATGGTACAGAGACAATATTTAAAGGTGAACCGGTTCAGTTAACTACATTCAGAGCCTACGCTGTTCTGCTATCCGTCCTCTTGTTTATATTGTTGACTTGTGATTTTTAGAAGAATGCACTGGATATATTTTTGTTTTAATTCAGTCTGCTCTATGTGAAAATTGACTCAAAATTTATATTGAAAAGAAACAGAGAAACTACTAGATTAAAGAAGAAAAAGAAAAAAAACATGCTGGAAGAGTTCAAAGTCTAAACTAAATTCTGGGCAGAGCTGTTTGTTGGCAGTCATGACTCAGTATTGCCTTTGTTAACACGTCTTACTTTTTTATTGACATCAATTTAAAAGCAGCTGATAGACTCATATTTGCAGTTCTGTTTTTATGACACACTGACATGAGACAACACAATGAATAACTGTTTAGCTGTTTTTGTGCTCACTAAGAAAATGGCATATGTCCCAAACACATTCTGGCTGTTACCCTTATCAGAGTGTTAGGTATGCAAGCTGGCATGTGCATAGAAACCTAAACTCTGTAGCCTATCCTGTATTGTGTTTGTTTGAGCAGGGACTGCAAGTGAGCTGTCTGACTTCCGCATAACCCTATGTAGGCTACTAGATGAGGTGAACCTGTTTGCGAGAGACCACTTTACAGAGTTACACTGTCAGTTCACATCTCTATTAGGATGCTGCTGGTTCAAACGAAAAGCTAGCGGATTTTGGCCGGTTCGTAGCATCTCGTTGCTTGGCGTCGCTTATTTAATGCAGCGTGTCGAGTTCAAAGAATCTTGTTAGGAGCAGGTGTCTCCATGGCGTTTTTAGAAGCGAGGAACTTGCAGCAAGACGCTGACAACATTCCGAGAAGCGTCTCAGTAGTACATCCAACGCGTGTTTACATGGAAAAGGCGGAAAAACACATCAGAGAACGTTTCCGCATTTAGACGCTTTTTAAACGCCATTCACGCTGGTTTCAGTTCCAATTCGTTTCGCTTTTGAACGCAAAAACGCGTCCTTATGCGAACCGTCGCCAAAGACGCGTGCAAGAGAAACGTCACTAACCAACATCCGATCACTTTGAAGAGGCGCGTCCGTATTACAAACTTTCGCAAGATGTTACCGTTTTTCTTAAGAACGCATGCAACAGGTTGTTGACGCACCGCTCGGGCTGCACCTAGTCGCATCTTCGTGTGCGTAAAATGTTCACTTGTAACGTCACGTCAGTTTATGCGTTATTTCATCCGCTTGAGGCTGTTGATGTGAAAATCTCAGGTTAAACCCGTGTTTTTAAAACCCTCAGTGACAGGTTTTCATCGAGGGACGTCAAGCTGTCTATTCTTAACTCCATGCAGTCAGCACTCGGTTATATTTGTCTAGAGTGGGAGTGTTAGAAACTCAGTGACAAGTGACAGCATCAACACAAACGCATTGAGCAGAAGATATCGACCACGGGTTTAAAAGGCTGTCAAATTATAATAAATCATAAAAACTGAATAAAACTATTATCTTAATTATTCCATATATAATACTAAAGCATTTCAAATATGAGCTTAACAATCATAAAGACAAAAAAAAAATATTCTAATAAGCTGTTAAAGTGCTTCCTGGATCTCTTTTCAGCATGTATGACAACTTAGACAAGCTATTGAATTTAAAGTCATACTGAGGGAAAAGATCTCAAAAGATTCTGAAAACACACTAAATTAAGTAAAAATTAAAATTAAGCATAAGTATTCTCGCATCAGTGCATTATACTAAATCCAAAGAGCAAACATGGGAAATAAGGTTACCTTTAATGTTTATTTCCTTTAATTCCTTTGAAATGTTCTTGTCCCTTCTGTATTGTGCCGCGTCTCGGTGCTGAATAACAGCGGCAGCGGTAAATTTAGTTTATGAGCTTTTTTTTCTGACCTTTGTCTCTCAACATGGGTGACCATTAGACATCAGTTGTGGAAAAACACCGGCCTGCCTCCCGTCCGCGGCAGCAGCGCGTCTTCTTAAAGCGCCAGCTTCCTGTGTTCAGAAAAGCGCGCCTCCAACTCGCATCACTACTGCAGCTCCTCAACTACGCCGCCTCTGGTCACTGTCTATAAGCGCTGCTGGGTCAGTACTTTTGCTTCGATACAATAGTCCTAGTGTCTGAATGTAAGAGAAGCAAACGTCAGTTCAGTGAGATATGTTAGGCTACTGTACTTTTTCTGTGCGGTTGCCAAATTATTCCTGTGATTTATGCTTGCAGAGTGATTCCTGTAGCTCATCTGGTAGATCACTTAAGTGTGAGTTCTGCCAAAAACATGAGTGACATTGATAGGTAAGAGGAACCATCACAGCACCTTTACCTGAACCTCAGACGGGAACATCTCTAATTTAATATTAGCTGTCTGAATAAGTGGGACGTTGGTAACTGTAGACCTCCAGAGAGTCTCATTAAATGTGCAGGCAGATTAAGGCATACAGATGCATTCATTTTTGTTAGCTAAACCAGTTTTCAAAATGTTGGAATCTTCCAAATAGGAGGATCATTTTGTGAGTAAAACATAAAACAGCAAAATATTTATATAGAAAATAAAATTGAATATTTGCTTAAAATGTACTACATCCAAGATGTAGATGAGTTTGTTTCTTCATCAGGTTTTGGAAAAATGTAGCATCACATCATTTGCTCACCAATAGATCCTCTGCAAATGGGTGCCATCAGAATGAGAGTCCAAACAGCAGATAAAAACATCACAATAATCCACAAGTAATCCACACCAATCCAGTCCAGCAATTAATGTCTTGAGAAGTGAAAAGCTGTATGTTTACAAGAACATAATTGCTTCCTCTATCCA
The DNA here is from genome assembly GCF_022985175.1 of Labeo rohita. NCBI lineage: Eukaryota > Metazoa > Chordata > Actinopteri > Cypriniformes > Cyprinidae > Labeo > Labeo rohita. Next base: position 18,498,581 of record NC_066890.1, on the reverse strand, counting down.
TAATATTGCTTTCTCCAATGAAAAAGTCATCTAGTCTGAATAAGGAGAGAAATATGCATAGATTAAGCACTATTTACAAACCAAAACTATTCTAAACAAATATGTTTGTGGGTTTTGATGTGTTTGGAACACAGGAAATGTACTTTTTTTTTTTTTCCCCTCATTATGGGTGGTGGGAATTATGGGAAGTGTTATTATGGATTACAGACTCATATTTTGGCCAGAAGCGACAGTTTAAACATCTTAACACTGAATTTGTTAGTTATAAACATGCAGCATGTTAATTGAGTGGTGTGGATTACTTGTGGATAATTGTTTTTATCAGGTGTTTGGACTCTCATTCTGACGGCACCCATTTACTGCAAAGGATCCACTGGTGAGCAAGTCATGTAATGCTACATTTCTCCAAATCTGATGAAGAAACAAACTCGTCTACATCTTGGAGGACCTCATTCTAAAAACTGCTGGGTAAAATATGGACATATGGGTTGTTTTGACCCAGCGGTTGGGTTTTACCCAGAAGCTTTTGTTAAACATTCAACCCAGTCGCTGGGTATGTCCATATTTTACCCAGCGCTAGGTTGTTTTTAACCCAGCAGTTTTTAGAGTGCGGAAGGGTGAGTACATTTTCAGGGAATTCTAATTTTGGATGAACAGTCTTGTATTTTTCTGCCAGCAATTAAAAGCGTCATATACATGCTGATTTATTTTGACCCAGCTGGTTGGGTTCAATGTTTTTACCAAACATGCTGGGTTATTTTATTTAAGCCTGTTGTTTAAAAATTATTATATTGCTGGTTTAAAACGGACTGGAACTTAAACACACAGGTAATTACTAGAGGCAACTGCAATAATCAAAAGATGAACATTTATTATTAAGCAAGAACACATGGACAAAATACAAGACAAATTTAATTTATTTGGGTGAATACAGCAAAGTTTACAATATTACATACATTTAAACTCGTTTCACAAGCATTTTAGACATTAAAAAAGTAACATTTCAAAGTAGAATTTTAATTTTAGTGTATTCAAACGTTAAAAAAAGACACAGCAACTTAGTTGTAGAAAGACTACCCAGCTCCTTGGTAAAAAGTATTTAAAAATAACACAATAAAATGACCCAACAAATTGAACCCAGCACCTGGATAAAAATATTAAAAATAACCCAATAAAATGACCCAGCTGGCGGAACCCCCGTTTTATATATATATATATATATATATATATATATATATAAATATATAAACAACCCAGCATTTTTTTAAAGTGTAGCATTTTTCACTAGAAATAACATTCTAAAGTACTTCTAAGTTTTCAGTTCCGAGAAAGAAACACATTTCTTTTAAGTAAAAAAAAAAAAAAAAAGTGAAAAAAAAAACGGGCTAAACATACTGTGGTGTTTTGGATCGCCATCTGTTGAAGAAAAGCCATTCGGTAACCATTAATTTCTCATTATCTCCTATGATTGAGGATTGAATTAAAGTGCCGTTTTACAGTCTATAAAACTTGTAAAAATAAAATTTCACATGATAAATCACAATTTAGCTGCACGGCTAAGCCAAGTGGTTTTAATAAACACATTAAAAATGCACAGCTAAGCCAAGTGGTTTTAATATTGTTTGTGTACATCTGCTTTTCAGGGGAAAAAAACACTAATACAACCCCAAATTGACAGTAAACAACTCAATGGTTGACTTGGTGTTCTGCCTCTGCATGTGCAGACAGTCAGCGAGCCCTGCTGCGGTTCCTGTGATTACGGCTCATGTTTTGGCCCACAGTTACATCAGCTTGACTGAATTAAGACGCTACCCGACCCTGATACGAAACATTACATTCGCTGTGTATGAAAACAGCGTCTAGCCTCCGACTAAAGTTTCTGTAATTTTCCACCACTCCTCGCTTGCGCCTCACTTCTCTCATTTGATCACAAGATCACTGCCTTCCTTTCACAACTGTGTCACAACAGCAATCTTGCGTGGCCCATTACCTCAGGTGATTAAAATCATGCATCAGCTGTCACTCACCTCTAGGTGTGTCTGCTTGCAATGCAAACATGCTGTGTGAATATTTTTGCATGATTTAGTGCACTGCAGTAGATCAAGTCAGAATCCCTTTTAGTCAGTTCACTTAGATGCTTTAGGGTATTAACAAAATGGCTGCTGTTTTCTATGCAGGGAATAGATATTTAATTATTAAACATAATTTTGATACTATAAAGAAAATGATATTTACACTGGTGTTCAGGTTGTCCATAACAAAGTTCCCAGATAGCACAAGTACATCTGCAAGATGTCTGTTAAAGATCACTTGATCTGGAAAGCTTCTGCTGTGTACAAACATCTGAGAGACGTTGGTAAGATGTAAGTTTTGCATACATTATAAACCATAAACATCTTAAAGACATCTAATAGACGTCTATTTGACATCTGATAGGAGATGTCCTATAGACGTATTGCAGATGAGCAAACACTCAAAAAAATACATCTTGCAGATGTAAATGTAGACATCAAATAGACGTCTCCGGGGTGTACGTGTGCTATTAGGGGACATTAACATCAAATTTTTTATGAAAATCATAAAAATATCACAAACAATGACAATGTACTCAGCATCATTGACAGCCAAATAATGTACTTTTTGACAATAAGTCATAAGTATTTATTTTTTAAGTCATTTACATTTTTAAGTATGTATTATTTTTTAAGTCATAAGTATATATATATATATATTTTTTTTTTTTTTTTTTTAAGGTTTTGGAGGGGTGTTTGGTTAGTAATACAGTTGACAGAATTTTTTAAATTTAATTTAATTATTTAATTTAATTTAATTTAATTTAATTTAATTTTAATTAATTAATTAATTAATTAATTAATTTAAATTAGGTTTTTTTTGTTTGTTTGTTTGTTTTTGTAAATGCATAACATACCAGCAAAAATCCAGCAATAGTAATTAAATTAAATTAAATTTATTATTTATTTATTTTGAAAATTAGGTTTTTATTGGGGTTTTTTGTGCATAGCATACCAGTGCAAAACTCCAGCAATTGAAATTTAATTTAATTTAATTTCTAGGGTATTTAGATTGTAGAAAATATTAAAACTGACATTTTATTAAATATTAAAATTAACTTTTTTTATTTATTATTTTAAACTCAGTTCAGTAAGCAAACATTGTAAAAACTAATTTAAGGAACAGAAACTGAAAAACAGTGCACAAAATATATGTGTGAGATTGTAGTTCTCTTAATGGAAAAAAACTGGTATTTTTCCATAAAATGATCATCACTGGACATGAAATGTACCCTAAATTATAAAATGACCCATATACTGTATACTTCATAACTTCAATAACTGATATATATTAATATAACACCATACCTAATCTACTAAAATTGGCTTTTCACCAGAAAATCTACCAATAACCACTATATCAATGATGCTTCTGGCTATATTTAATTAAAAATAATAATAATAATAAATAAATAATGCTGTAAATCATGTGTGGACTTCTATGTTGCATTTTTATGTAAACCAACAGTGTAGAAATACAAGAGTTTACCTATTTTTTTTTTTTTTTTTTTAAACAAATGATTAAGCAATACAATAATTTATGCAAGAATGTTTTTACACAAACTCTATAATACATAAAAAATAAATAAGAATTACATAAGATTTTACAGAAAATCTAATACAAATATTCACATACACCAACAAAAATGTTAAGTGTCTTGTTGAACAGAATATAAGTTTAAATCCCAAATTATATGGCAATTTATGCTTACTTGCAAAACAAACAAACAAACAAATACTAAAATGACGTTGTTGTCCCATTAAACATAATTTATCACAATATATGTCACTTGTAGTTAGCTAATTAGCATACTTAGCAACCTGTAGCATTTTTACACCGTTTACCCATTCAATTCTAAACTTTTACAGTGAAAATCGAACAGACTTCGACTTAAACAAAATGAAAAGTCCTGCAGCAGTCGTGTTTTGTGTGGAAAGAGGATCTCCACAGAGCGACGGTATCTGAAACATGTGAACGTTTGTCTGTTTGGCTAAACTGCTCAGTAGTTTTCCACTGTCTGCAGAGGAAGTTGAAAAGAGGAAGTCAAAGGCTTGTCATCAAACATGTTTACAAGGCAGTCCTTTAGCAGTTTCGTTATATCTATATAGATTGATTTAATCGATGTGGGCTTTTACACGTTCACTCTCCGAAGAACCTCTTAAAGTTTCATCGGCTTTTCAGCAGAACGTGAAACAGTTCCTCACGTTCGCAGCCAAAGAAATGACAAGGAAAGAAAAACAACGACAACAAAGAAAACATTTCCTCTTCCAAAAAAAAAATTCATTTCCTTTGCGACTGCTTTGTAGAAAGATGAAAGTGACTTGTGATAGCAGTGTGTGAAAAACAGCTACGCCCACTGTTTCCTTACAAGTACAAGCCGTCAGTGTTTTCAAGGCCTGATAATAACAAAATAGACGAGACTGGAAAGAGACGCAGGTACGTCTCACACCGGAAGTAAAAACTGACCACAGTTTCGCTAATGAAGGTTGCCCCATCTTCAGAAACTACAAGTGAAAAATTTGGTCTTGTTTACAGTGGCGAACAGTGTGAACACTAACCACAACACAGCGGAACAGTCATTTGACACTATTCTTGTGTCTTACTTCAAAAGGTTTTGTCCTTAAATGGTAACATCTCATTTGGCCGTCATTCATAGTGTAAAACCATTCTTATGTAAATTGCCAAAAAAGATGTTGTGATTTGGTTTTCAGACATTTCAGTGTGACAGTGTGCGGAAGAATTATTTGAAGAGCAATTTGTTTAAGATTGAACTATAAAACAATTTACTCAAGAACTTTTATTATGAAAATTGCATAGAACTGATAATGTACAGTAGTCGACATTTGAAGTGGATCAAAAAAAGTTGTCCTAAGACAAGAACGGGTATTGTTTTGGTTTGAGGACAACTTTGATGAAAGGTTTTGATCCACTTCAAATGTTGACTATATTATATTTAAGATACAGGCCTAAGAACAAAACTGTTTATACAAGCATGATTCGTACCCCCCAAAAATAATTTTGGGTTACAGTAGTTATATAAATTTAGTTATATAGATTTAATACAACAACTTACAAAAGAACAGTTTTAATTTGCATAATAATTTAAAGAATGATTCTATAATCAGTAATTTAAATACGATTTATTTGATGAAAAATTAAATGCAAGAATTTACACAAAAAAAATGTTTTTATGATGGTTTCAATGCAATCATTTATGCAAGTATGTTTTTTACCAAAAAAAAATATTTTGCGTTACACAATTTACATAATGCAAAATTTTAGTTACAATGGTTTTGTGAATGATTTAGAACAACAGTGTACAATCGATTTACAGTAGCAATTTACATAATAATGATTTAAAGAACAATTTTATAATCAATAATTTACATAAGATTGATTTTATTAAATTCAATGCAAAAACGAAGGATTCAATGCAAAACATTTAAGCAAGCATGATTTTTACAGTAATAATAATAATAATAATTTAGCATTTCAGTGGTTGAATGATTAATAAAACAGCTGAAAAATGGTTGTACAAATGATTTATTCCAATAATTTATGTAGGAATGATTTTAAAAACCAGTAATTTACATACGATGGATTCAATGCAATAATTTTTGCAATCCTGATTTTTACAAAAAACAAACAAACAAACAAAAAAAAAACATCACAGTGGTTTTATGAATGATTCAATACAACAACTTATGGAAAAATGTGTTTTGTGAAAATCAAATGGTTTTACTCAGTGCAACACTTTAAGCAAGCATGATTTTTACAAAAAAATTGTTTTGAATGATTCAGTACAAGAACTTAAAGAATTGTATTACAAATTAAGGCAACAATTTACGTAAGAATGAATTTTAGGGCAATTCTATAATCAATTTACATGAGATTGTTTTTATGAAAGATGTAATGCAAATACACTGTAAAAAAACAATTTGTTGAGTCAACTTAAAATAATTTGTAACCTGGCTGCCTTAAAATTTTAAGTTCAGTCAACTCAAAAAAAAAATTATTCAACTTGAAATGTTAAATTATACTACGTGACAACTTAGATATTTGAGTTGAATCAACTTAAAATTTTAAGGCAGCTGGGTTACTTACCTATCTGTTAAGTTTAGCAAACAAGTAAGATTAACATTTCAAGTTTACTAAACTTATTTTAGTGGACTCAACTTAAAATTTTAAGGCAGTAGGGTAACAAATTATTTTAAGATGACTCAACAAATTGTGTTTTTTACAGTGTATTTACACAAAATGGTTTTAGTGCGTAATTTTAGTTACAATCATTTTGTGAATGATTCAATATAACAAAAAGAAAATTTTATAACCAATTTACTTAAAATTGATTTTCAGTGCAACTGTTTTCACAAAAATGTACGCAAGCATACAAAACACCTAATTAATTTGCATTAAATGTATTATTATTTGTTTAATCAATGGTTGTACAAATGATTGAATGCAATAATTTAGGTAAGAATGATTTTAACCCTTTAACTGTCACCGTCCACCCTGTGGGACGCCTAAGTTTACTTCACCATATTACAAATAAATCCTAATCCAATCATGACAAACTATACATCGTTGGAAAGGTCTAAGACTCCTAAATAGATATTTTACCATATTTTTGTGTTAGAAATTATGTAGAAAAGTAATAGATTAATATATGTCAAGAGTGCCACTTAAAAAATCTTAAAGAAAAAAATCTTAAACTTAAAGAATGTTTTTACAAATTGTTTAACGCAACAATTTACGTAAGAATAATTTTTAAGAACAATTCTATAATTAATCGTTTACATAAGATTTATTGAAAGAAAAATTCAATGCACCTATTTTCACAAAAAAAAGGGTTTACAATGATTCAATGCAATCATTTACGCAAGCGTGATTTTTACAAAAAACATAATTACAACGTAATTACAGTGTTTTTATAAATGATTCAGTACAAGAAATTAAATAATAGGTTTGAATGTTTTTTAAAGAATGATTTTTAAGAATAATTCTACAAATCAATCAACAATTTACATGATATTAATTTTACGAAAAAAAACAACAACTAAAAAACGTCTAAAAACTACTTACACAAAATTTTACAAGGAACAATTTTTCAAACAAACAAACAAAAACAATAAATAAATAAATACATTTCATGAAAAATTCAGTGCAACTATTTACGCAAAAATGGTTTTATGAAGAATAAATGGTTTTATGAAAAAAAAAGTTGTCACGTTACATTAGAATGTCTTTAAACACAATTCAATGCAGTTTATGTATTAATAAGCATTAAATGGTGCATTTCATAAACTGAATGCAAACTGCACTAAATACATTACAACATCTATAATACATTTAAACATCTCACTGAAGTGAACAATCTGTCAGCAGAAAAACAGGATATAGGCGGTCCTATAATTTTATGGTTTGACTAACAGATTAATGTTTTATTGAGTAATTTATGGATGTCATTGGCTAAGATAGGACACAAGAGAGGAAGTCAACATGAACTGACATGACTCTTAAAATAAGGAAGTTAGAGAAGATCTACAGTACAAAAGTGCTGTTTAAAATTTGATGTTAAGCTGTTTAAAGCACACTTAGGACAGCTTGTTCTTATTTTTGATGACCATAAACCATTAATCCAACAAGGAGCACTTTTTGACTTGTAGACAACTTTATCATTGACCTGAGTGCAACACCCATCAGACAAATCCTTTATTTACCACAGAAATGCTTGACTTGAGTAAGTGTCCACAACGCAGGCTTATGACACTTTTTCTTTTTTTCGTACAGTATGTTGCATCAATGACCTACATTGACCTAGAATGACTAAATTGTTTGTACTGTTTTGTAGGTTATTTTCCATGATTCACCAAAGACAGACACTTGTTTAAAGAAAGAGTTCAACCAAAATTAAAATATGGACTACAAAAAGCAGCTTGAACATTCTGTGAAACGTCTCATTTTGTGTTTTACAGAAATGTAAGGTCATATAGGTTTGGAATGACATAAAGGTGAGTAAAGTGATGACCCAATGTTTATTTTGGGGTGAACTAACCCTGTAGCCTCTGTCACTGATACAACAGAACACTGTTTAGGGAAAATACAAAATCATAGAGGTACTAAAGTAGTGTTAGTACACCTGCAGGGGCTCGAGTTTCTGTTTAATACAATGGAGTGCAACATTCAATGTTCCCAGTCCCACATGCAAACACAGATCACAGAGTCCTTGACCTTGGGCCCTACGTCAGGCCTGAAAAGGCACTCAGGCTTTTGGATGTAATCCTCTTTGCTGCTCACATGCAAACATTGTCAGACTGTCTCCTCTATGCTCTGGTTCGTCTCTATACAGAACGACTCTACCAATGTCAATCCAAACCGCGTTGTCTCCACAACATCCCAGTGTCCTGCTTCAATTAGAGCACATCTTACACAAGCAAACTGATTTATGACAAACTCTAGAACATAAATGATAAACCTGAAATGCTAATCATTTCTCTGACACATTTAGAAATTGTAAAAAACATACTAACTCGTTAGCTTTGTCTTACGTGAAGATCAGCCAAATGAAAAAAATGTCAAAATATAATTTTAAAGTGTGTACTTAGGCTACATACTATCTATGAAATTAGCCTTAGCAAGACAAGAGAGTCAGCTGTTAGGCTACATACCAGCTTATTAGCTTTTTGTTACATAAGTGTCTCTTTAAAACTGTCAACAAAATATATATGATTTAATTGTGTGCATTTAGACTATATAACATGCTAGCTATGAAATTACCTGTAGCTAACAGACCAGATTACTAGCATTTTGTTACATAAAGGTCTCTTTAAAACTCTCAAAATACTACAAAAAGTATGAAAATACAATGTGTGTGTATTTAGCATGCTAGCTATGAAGTTAGCATATGCAAGAGTTGGCCATTACATACCAACATATAGTTTTTTGTTACTGAAGGTCAATGGGAAGCATCTGCTGTGTACAAACATCTGACAGACGTCTGTAAGATGTCAGTTTTACATACATTCTAAATCATAAACATCTTAAAGACATCTAATAGACGTCTATTTGACATCTGATAGGAAACGTCCTGTAGGTGTATTGCAGATGAGCAAACTTTCTAAAAAATACGTCTTGCAGATGTAAATGCAGACATCAAATAGACGTCTCCTAGATGTATGTGTGCTATCAGGGATGCGTATTTAGGCCACAAAACATGCTAGCTATGAAATTAGCCTTAACAAGACAAGTGATTTTGCCATTTTATTCTAACAAATGTAGCCTAATTTCCACTAGCATAATTTCAACTACCCTGATAGCACACACACACATATCACAGAGACGTCTGTTTGACATCTGCATTTACATCTGGAAGTAATATTTTTTAGAGTTATCGCTCATCTGCAATACATCCCAGATAGCGCACATATGTCTGCAAGATGTCTGTTAAAGATCGCTTGATCTGGAAAGCACCTGTCATGAACAATCATCTGACAGATGTCTATAAGATGTAATTTTTACACACATTCTAAATCATAAACATCTTAAAGACATCTAATAGATGTCTATTTGACATCTGAGAGGAAACATCCTACCCAGATAGCACACGTACATCTGCAAGATGTCTTTTAAAGATCTCTTGATCTGGAAAGCATCTGCTGTGTACAAACGTCTGACAGACGTCTTTCAGATGTCAATTTTACATATATTCTAAATCATAAACATCTTAAATCTAAAAGACATCTATTTGACATCTGATAGGAAACGTCCAATAAGCGTATTGCAGATGAGCAAACACTCTAAAAAGTACATCTTGCAGATGTAAATGCAGACATCAAATAGATGTCTCTGTGATGTACGTGTGCTATCACCCAGATAGCACACGTACATCTGCAAGATGTCTGTTAAAGATCACTTGATCTGCAAAGCATCTACTGTGTACAAACATCTGAAAGACGTCTGTAAGATGTCAGTTTTACATACATTCTAAATCATAAACATCTTAAAGACATCTAATAGACGTCTATTTGACGTCTGATGGCAAACATCCTATAGACATTTTGCAGATGAGCAAACAATCTAAACAATATGTCTTGCAGATGTAAATGCAGACATCAAATAGACGTCTCTGTGATGTACCTGTGCTATCAGGGCAGGGTCTATTCGAGGTTTCCTATCAGATGTCAAATAGACGTCTATTAGATGTTGTCTTTAAGATGTTTATGATTTGAAATGTATGTAAAACTGACATCTTGCAGATGTCTGTCAGATGTTTGTACACAGCAGATGCTTTCCAGATCAAGTGATCTTTAACAGACATCTTGCAGATGTACAAAATGTGTGAAATGACATCCCAGATGGCACATGTACATCTGCAAGATGTCTGTTAAAGATCACTTTTTTTTTTTTTTTTTTTTTTTTTTAAAGATTTATTTTTGGCAATTTTATTTGGATTGGACAGATAGTATTTGGATAATGGGAGAGAGAGAAGGGGGTGGGATCAGGAAGGATCCACAAGCCAGGATTCAAACTCGGGTCGCCCACAGCACAACAGCACTATATGTCGACTCGCTAACCACAAGGCTATTGGCACCGACTAAAGATCACTTGATCTGGAAAGCATCTGGTGTGTATGAACATCTGACAGACATCTGCAAGATGTCAGTTTTACCTACATTCTAAATCACAAACATCTTAAAGACATCTAACAGACGTCTATTTGAGATCTGAAACTATCTAAAACATGCAGATGTCAAATAGACGTCTCTGTGATATGTGTGCTATCAGGGATGGTATTGGAAATGACCATGATGTTTCAGAAAAATGATAAAATTTACAATTCTCCAGTGATGTTTGTACACTGTTGGACAGTTAGCGGACATATTAAACTAGTAAAAGTCATAAAGTGTATTTTTACAGGCCCAAAAGCGCCCTCACCCAAAAATAAGAAGTAAAACAATTATGCTAAATTTCCATATACGCTAATCAAAGTTAAGCATGTTGTTTCTCATTTAAACAAACAGCTTAGCTGATAATGACTGACCCGTCACAATCCAAAACAACATGTGCGTGGATGAAATGTCTCCAGTTACCTAAGGCAATCCTCCATAAACAAATACGTGCAAAGAAAAAGACAGGAATGGCAGCCAACCAAATCCTTAAGGATATTCTATGCTTCCAAGGTCAGTTAATACCACAGTAGATAGGAGAACATTTGGGGGTGTAGCATCTAAACACATTCAGCTGAAGTTAGCATGCTTGCTAAAGTCACATGCCTCATTTGACTGCTAAATAAAGTTTGTCTGACTTGAGGAATGGACTTGTTTGTTATTTGCTTGCTCTTCTGTTCCTAGTCTGTCTGAAAGTGCTCAGTTTAATCCTATATAACCGAGGCAAATGCTGTCATGTGAGTTGTAAGTATCTGGCTCAGACTGTTCAGACTACAGTGAAGTAAAACAGAAGTAAACTTTCCAGTGTGGCTTTGAAAACATTACACGATTAGTGCTGTAATTAGCATTCTGCTGGAAAGTGTGACCACAGGTGTGACACGCTTGTTAGCAAACTGTGGTTTTGTAAAATTAGCTGATTAGACCACTTAACTGAATAACATTTGTTAAGGTATGTGTCTGAAACCATACTATTTGAGGTAACAGCCATTTGTAATAGCATATGAAACCACTTATTTGGTGCCATAATGCACTTTAATAACGTGTATACTAACTATGTACAATCTGTGTCACGATCTGTGTCCAAATTTGCTCAATCGTTACTGTATTTGTGAAGTAATGTAGGAAATAGTGACTTACAGGAGAAGGTTTCAGATACGGCCTACTACACTAACGTGAATACTAGTCTGTAACTTATAAAATGCTACAGTTGAATGCTCAGTTTTCACTATATACTATTGTTACTAAATAGATAAATGTCACTAAATATAATAGGTTATTCAAGTATTCCATAATGTGCATAGTGCACATAACCTCATTTTAAATAAATTATAAATTATAAATATAGCCTTTGTTTGTCAATTGTGTATTTGACAAAACCACAATCCATTATGGGAAAAGACATGGTTATACTTAACCATCAAATTTTGATGGGTGCGGCACACTCAATACATCACATGTGCAATTAAACACATGCCAATTTACGACTTGTTCCCAAGCTTCAACAATTAACGTGTTTGACGTTGCATGGGAAAGCACCTGCTATTCATTCCTGCTGCTTCTAGAAGAACAAAAAGTTTAAAGTTCACAGACTGAGTTGCCGTCTGAGAGAGCGCTATGTTTGGCTGATAAATCCACTTAAGGATTTCCTCTTCTCCACTGCCGTACATAGACAATCACGTTATTATGTGTCTCCAGTGATCTCACACAGAGCCAAACTTGATCCCTCTTAAAGGAACAGGCCATCCAAAAACGAAAGTTCGGTCATCGTTTACACACCCCTTATGTCGTTCCAAACCTCTTTTGTAGTTATTTTGAACTTAAAAATAATTTTAGAAGAATATTAATTAAAAAAAAAAAAACACAACACATTATGGTATTAACTATTAGGATATTTACAAATATCAACATTATAAAAAATATACACCTACCTAAATGTAACAAAATTGTTGTGGCATTGTAATGGTTAAAAATACTAGCTATTACCATAAAGGTCAAAAGTTCAGTCCTGGTAGGGAACTAATACGTCATTGACCTCGCCGTCCTGTTGTATCACAATGGTGACCTTGATCAAAGCCTGTCACTTTCAGAATGTACTGTATTGTTACGGCCTGCTAAATTACATCTTAGAGTCCCCATTAAACTAATTTCTTTCTAAGCAAAATGCTTTTGGCATTACCACATATCACTGTCTGTCTCACACAGGGAAATTAATTAATTTTTGACAGTTTCAGACATGTAGCTCTAGATTGTTGGAGATTCCAAGAGAATGACTAATACATTATGGTTTCCAATATTACCAAACATCCCTGTAGATTCTGGTTATAACGGTTGTAGTTTAGAAAGTAGTGTAGAAAAGCATTAGACCTCCAGTGTAATTAACATATTATCTACCAAGTATTAGCTCGCAAACATTTAGCACATTCAGAGTAAATTGAATGGTATCAGTTGAAAGCTAATCAGTTAGCATTAGCATTAATATCACTGGACAAAATTATGTTTATGTACATAATAGCAAAATAGCTGGATGAAGCAAAATGAAGAGTTCAGATGCAAAAGCCTCTAAATCCATCTGACATTAAATGAGCATTTCTTTCGGGCTACTTTGTATAGGTTTCTATGTAAGTTCTGGTACTTCTGATTGGGCTGAGGCTGGAATTTAGCAAGTTTGAAGTAAAAGTATTTGATGGACATATAATATATGTCAGGAGCATTCACTCAGTATCATTATCTCATTTTTGAACGAGATGGCTTTTAGCTGGTTTTGCATCTGAACTCTTCATATATATATATATATATATATATATATATATGCTAAACCCAGCCTAACCTGCTTTGCTGGTCTTAGCTGGTTTAAGCTGTAAGTAGCTGGTTTTAGTTGGTGTCCCAGCCTGGCCACATAAGGCCAGCCTGACCAGCTAAAGAGGTGGTCCAAACCCCTCTAAAACCATCCTGCTGACCAGGTTAAACCATTATGACCAGACTGAACAGCCAGCTAAAACCAGCCAACCAGCTTAAGCTGGTTTTAGCTGGGTCTGTGCTACAGTTCTAAGATACTGCAAACGAGTTGCTATGTGGTTGCTAATGTACTCTGAGGGGTTTTAACTTCCTTTAAACTTTTAGCAATTAAGTGAGATTTTTGGATGGATAAAAACCTTTTTATTTAGATTTTCCAATTTAAGTTACCTGTGCACAACTCAATGCTACTCTGCCAAGATACTGCAAACAAAAAATAAGTCAACTACCAAGTCACCCTGCTGAAAAGACTAGCTAAAACCAGCCTAAGCTTGTTGGCTGGTCATACCTCGTTTAACCTGGAAGTAGATGGTTTTAGCTGGTCTTCCAGCCTAGGCAAGCTGGTCTAACTGGTTGATCAGGTGGTCTCCCAGCCTGATAAGGTAATGAAGTGGTCAAAACCCTTCTAAAACCAGCCTAAAAACTAGCTATGACCAGACTGCAAGACAAGCTAAAACCAGCTTAGGCTGGGTTTAGCTGTTTTTTTGTTGCCTCGGATCACGCTTCCATTATATTGCAAAGAGACTATGTGTTTTAAATTTTTGGACAATGCAAACATTTTGATTTGAAGTAGTGCTAACCTGCATAGAGCTCAATGCTACAATGCCAAGATACTGCAAGCGAGTTGCTGTGTGGTTGCTAATGTGTTCTAAGGGTTTTAACTTAAGTGTTATCCAGTTTCTAGCATGTTCTGGATGGGCTAGTAAACAATCATCTAGCAGCCAAGTCAAAAATAAGTCAACCACCCAGTCACCCTGCTGAAAAGACCAGCTAAAATCAGCCTAAGCTTGTTGGCTGGTCTTAGCTGGTTTAACCTGGAAATAGCTGGTTTTAGCTGGTCTCCCAGCCTGGCCAACTAAAGAAGTGGTCAAACCCCCTCTAAAACCAGCCTGCAATCCAGCTATGACCAGAGTGGAAGACCTTAGGCTGAACTTAGCTGTGTTTTTCAGCAGGGTTATATTATTTTGGTCTCTAAATATGCCTTGGATCACATCTCCATTAAATTGCAAAGAGACTTCATTTGTTTTTTACACACTTCAGTGAGGTTTTTGGACATTTTAAACCTTTTTTTTTAATATACATTTTCCAATTCAAGTAGTGCTTACCTATGCACAACTCAATGTTGCGATGCTAAGATACCACAAGAAAGCCGCTATGTGGTTGCTGATGTGTTCTAAGGGGTTTTTACCTCATTGTTATCAGCATGTTCTGGCTGTGCTAGTAAACAATCACCTAGCAGCCAACCACAAAGGCGCCCTGCTGAAAAGACCAGTTAAAACCAGGCTATGCTTATTGGCCTTAAGCTAGGCTCACACTACAGGATTTTTAGCTTGATTTTCCCCTCCCAAGAATCAGAGCAAAAGTCTTGTCGAGCACATCAATTGGTCCCGCTGTACAGCGTGGATTGTTTGGTAATGTGAGCCGTTCACAGATTGAATCTTGCACGTCCATCATCACCCCGATTAATATCAAACTTGTTTGTTATGGATTTTAAATTTTAAATCAGGATGATGACGGCTATATGATTACATCAGTACTTTCACCACAGCCAATGGACGACCGCAAAACAGCTGCTGTACGAGTCTGTTGGATAGTGGAGATGGAGGAAACTGCTTCTTAAGTTTTTGTGGTAACACTGTCTGTATAATGTGTCGAAAACGTTTCACACCCATAAGAAGAAAGAGAAGCTTTGGGGTCTAATCACCTCAGTTTTGAACTTACCGTACCGGGTGAGTGCAGAAAGCTGCTAGCATGCTAGCTAACATATGTAAACATTAGTTGCTGAAATGACGATCTGCTACGTGAGATCACGTGAGGCGCTCGCTCCAGCACAATAATCCTAGTAATATCTTGTAGTGTGTGATGCGCCACGATTTTCAAATCTTGTAGTGTGTGCATATTTAAGATTTGAGGAAAGATAATCTGCCAAGATTGCACCCAGATTTCATAATCGGTTAGGATTTTAAAACTCCTGTAGTGTGAGCCCGGCTTTAGGTGGTTTAACCTAGATGTAGCTGGTTTTAGTTGGTCTTCCAGCCTGACCTGTTAAAGAAGTGGTCAAAACCAGCCTGCAAACCAACTATGACCAGACTGCAAGACCAGCTAAAACCAGCCTAAGCTTGTTGGCTGGTCTTAGCTGATTTAACCTGGAAGAAGCTGGTTTTAGCTGGTCTTCCAGCCTAGGCAAGCTGGTCCAACTGGTTGATCAGCTGGTCTCCCAGTCTGACCAGCTAATGAAGTGAAAAACCAGCCTAAAAACCAGCTATGACCAGACTGCAAGACCAGCTAAAACCAGTCAACCAGCTTACAACTCAATGCTACGATGCTAAGATACTGCAAGCAACTTGCTATACGGTTGCTAATGTGTCCTGAGGGTTTTAACCTAAGTGTTATCCAGTTTCTAGCATGTTCTGGATGAGCTAGTAAACAAATCACCTAGCAGCCAAGTCAAAAAATAAGTCAACCACCAAGTCATCCTGCTGAGAAGACCAGCTAAAACCAGCCTAAGCTAGTTGGCTGGTCTTAGCTGGTTTAAACTGGAAGTAGCTGGTTTTAGCTGGTTGATCAGCAGGTTGATTAGCCTAAACAGCTAATAAAGAGGTCAAAATCCCTCTAAAACCTACCTCAAAACCAGCAAGCAGTTTAGGCTGGGTTTAGCATTTTTTATTTATTTCAGCAGGGCTATGATATAGTGGTTACTAAATACACATAATTACATTGCAAATTTTTATTTACATCTTCCAATTTAAGTAGTGCTTACCTTTGCACAACTCAATGCTACAATGCTAAGATACTGCAAGCGAGTTGCTATGCGGTTGCCAAGGCTGGAGGACCAGCTGACACCAGCCAATTAGCATAGGCTGGGTTTGGCCATGTTTTTCCAGCAGGGATATTATATTTTGGTTTCTAAATATACCTCGGATCACTCCTCCAATAAAATTCTATGGGGTTTTCATGTGAAAATCTATCAGCAGAAGTAAGTGTTTTGTAGGTGTGGACTGAAAGATTCTGTTAGGACATGTACCCATCACTGATGCACTGGAGGTGCCAATCTGTCTTGGTTACCATAGTGGCTCAACTTCCTGTGGCCCAATCCAATTGGCAGTCTAGCACTTCACCAAGAGCCAGGTAAACCAGTGGAATAACAAGTACGTGATTTAATGCACGATGCTATATGCGTGTTCGTTCTTGAAATGAGCATTTTTTGTCTTTTAGGGAAATCACAGTCCTAAAATCACAATAGACCAAATGAAATCATAAATGTGTGAACACCTGTGTATCACCACGGAATGTTTAGGGTTTGAATGCCCTGTGATAAGGTAAGTTTGAGCTTTCTGAAGCAGGATTGTGACCTTTTTTACATGGACTATTTTAATGATGTCCTACTACCTTTCTGGGCCTTAAACATGTCATTGCTGTCTATGCAGCGTCAGAAAGCTTGAGGATTCCATCAAAAATGTCTTATTTGTGTTCTTGTGGTCTTAGGGGTTTGGAACAACATGAGAGCCAATAATTAATAACAGAATTTTCATTTTTTTGACTGAACTATCCCTGTCAAAGAACCAAAAAAGCTTCTATAAAGTCAGAACTGGAGTGGGGTTACAAACAACAGACTTTTGCATTGACAATTGAGTTGTAACCAATATGAAAATGTTCAGCCACAGTTTACAAACTCACTTCAAATGCATTTGTGTCTCAGAGCCAGATAGTTTGCATTACAATTGGATGTTTTTGGCACATTTTCATAACTACATAAAGTACATATAATACTGCATTAGCACTAGTGATTGAGTAAATTACTGTACAAATTAAATGCAAATGTGATGATGGTTTTCTCCAGTTGAAAGTTTAGAGCATTCATGCATGTATGACCTGTGACCTGTTTTGACTCTTGCACGTGTTGGCCAATTAATTTCCATGTGGTTTTTCATGATTACTGAATAAGGATTTTAAATATTATTTAATTGGGCAAATTTCCAAGAAACCCCAGGAACCGATGCTTGAAAATAACACATTTATATGATCATACAGTAAAGTCCAAAAGTTTCAGACCACTAATGAAACTGTGCAACAAGAGTGAAAAGTTTTACTGAAAAAAAAAATAAATATGCATTTGAGAATTTCTGAGCATTTGGCTTATTTCTGCAGCACCCAAGACAAACTCTACAAATGCAAAACTTGATGATCATGTCCAACAAGATTTGAGAAGAGCATCTGACAATGCACAGGTCAGTGTCACAAATTTGTTTACATTTGATTAGTTTTCTTAGTTCTTGGACTTCTCTGTACTTATTAGTGTACACAAATCTCCAGTAAAACCGCCCATAATACTCTACACAAGCACAAAATGCGTACTCAGTGTAGAAATTTCCTACTAGATTTTCATGTAGGGATCTTTTTTAAGGTTTTTTGGTATGTTTTAAGGTTTTACATGATCATTGGTTGTCTTTAAAGTGGACGTGAGGACAGATAGGAGAGATAAAGAATCAAAACATTGCGACTGAAATGTCTACTCAGTGTGACGGTCATGTTTAGGGCCTGATGTACGTGCAGTATGTGATCTAACAAGTGGCTGTAAGTGGAGAGGACTTGACAGGTGACGAGGCAGCCTGCCGGCATTTAGGGTAACATAGCTTACACACTTTTACGTGTGAGCAGCAGTAAATAAAGTTAAGAATGTCATTAGATGCCATTTCCGTCTTCAAACGAGTGGAATCCTATCCATAGGACGTCACAGGAAACCAGTCCCTAAAATTCCTGTGGTCACACTGGACAAACTGTAACAGTTTAAAATATTTTTGATTTTAATTGTACATTAGTTTTAGAACAACAGATTGAAGATAGTAACAGACGGACAGATGGATAGGTGGATAGATAGAAATATATAGATCAGTGGTTCTCAATCCTGGTCCTGGGGGGTTGACTGCTCTGCACATTTTGCATGTCTCCCTTATTTAACACACCTGATTGAGATCATCAACTCATTAGGAGAGAGATCCATGAACTGAACGAATGAGCTGATGATCTCAATCAGGTGTGTTAAATAAGGAAGACATGCAAAATGTGCAGAGCAGTGGGCCCCAGGACCAGGATTGAGAACTACTGATATAGATACTGATACTCATACCATCAATACTCATACCTTAGATAAATATAATTAATATATCTTAAAAATAAATAAGAGATCTGTCTGTCTATCCATCTTCCATTCATCTGTCAGTCATGTGTCTGTTTAGTTTATCCATCCATCTTTCTGTCGGTGTTTTTCTATCCATCTGTCTGTCTATCCAGTCATTCATCCATCTGTTTGTCTGTCCATCCAGTCTGTCTATCCACCCATCAGTCCATTCATCTATCTATCTATCTATCTATCTATCTATCTATCTATCTATCTATCTATCCAACCATTCCATCCATTCATCAGTCTATTTGTCTGTGTGTCTGACCATCCATTCATCGAGCCATCCATCCGTCTGTCAGTCCATGCACCTATCCATCAGTCTATCTGTCTCTGTATCTGTCTATTTGTCCGTCCATCCATTCTTCTGTCCATCTGGCTGTCTATCCATCCATCCTTCTCTCCATCTATCTGTCTATCCATCTATCTCCTCAATTGTCCATCCATCCCTCCGCATGTCTATCCATTCATTCATCAGTCTTTCTGTCCGTTCGTTTATCTGCCCATCTGTCCATCCATCCATCCATCTCTCTCCAGCTGTCCATCCATCCATCCATCCATCCATCCATCCATCCATCCATCCATCCATCCATCAATCAGTCAGCTGATTAGTCCATTAGTCCATCCATCCATACGTCCATGTGTCCACCCATCTGTCTGCCTGTCCATCCATCCGTCCATCTATCTGTCTGTCCATTCATTCATCTCTCCATCTGTCATCCATCCATTTTTCTGTACATTATTCTGTCTTTGTATCAATCTATCCTTCTCTCTATCTGTCTGTCTATCCATCTATCTCTCCAATTGCCCATCCATCTATCCATTTGTCTTTCTGTCTCTGTCCATCCATCTGTCCATTCATCCATCCTTCCATCCATCCATCCATCCATCCATCCATCCATCCATCCATCATCAATCCTTCTCTCCATCTGTCTGTCCATCCATCTATCCATCCATCCAGCCGCATGTCTATCCATTCATTCATCAGTCTGACAATTGTCCGTCCGTCCATCCATCCATCTGTCTCTCATCCATCCATCGTCCGTATGTCTATCCATTCATCCATCAGTCTGACAATTGTCCGTCCGTCCATCCATCCATCCATCTGTCTCTCATTCATCCATTGTCCGTCTGTCTGTCCATCCATCCATCCATCCATCCATTTATCCATCCATCCATCCATCCATCAGTCAGTCAGTCCATTAGATCATTAATCATCCATACATCCATCTGTCTTTGTATCCATTTGTCTATTCATCCATCCATCTGTCCATCCAACCATCCATCAGCCATCCATCCACCCATATGCCTGCCTATCCATCTATACATCCATCAGTCCACCATTCCATGCATCCATCCATCTGTCCATTATCTATCCATCATCCATCCATACATCAGTCCACCAGTCCATTCATCCATCTGTCTGTCCATCCACCCATCTGCCTGTCCATCCATCCATCTATCCATCCATCAGTCAGTCCATTAGACCATTAGTCCATCCATCCATACATCCATCTGTCTTTGTATCTGTCTATTCATCCATCCATCAATCCACCAGTCCATTCATCCATCTACCCATATGCCTGCCTATCCATCTATACATTCATCAGTCCACCAGTCCATTTATCCATCTGTCTGTCCATCATCTATCCATCATCCATCCACCCATCTACCTGTCTATCCGTATATCCATCTATACATCCATTAGTCCATTCATTCATTGATTCATCTATCTGTTTGTGTCTGTCTATTAATCTATCCATCCATCTGTCCATCCATCCATCCATTCTCAGTCAAAAGAAGCTCCCATTTTTTTTTTTTTTCAGAAACAAATGTATAACAGGGCATCACCGCGCATTAATCCTCTCCGCTATCAAATTCAATTTCATGTAACATTTCATTTTTTTATTTATTTGTGTATTTTTGGACTCCAGTGGCTTAAACTAGATTATGATTGAGCAGAATGAAAGAAAAGCCAGGATTGCCGTACAGAAGCCAGAGAGGAGAAAGCACAATTTAACAGAAGACCGGTGAACAGGCCGACGGCAGCACACGTGCCCCTGCATAACCAGTTACATAATGCAGTGACCCACTGCAGCTCGTGGCATACCTCCAACAGATGATACACGCCATAACATGCATGAACACATGCGGGATCTGTCTGCAACTGCATTGTGAAATTTCATGGAATTTCTATACTAAAAGATCAGCATGAAAGATTCACTGAGCAGGTCGAACAGGGTCAAGTACCAAAACATTTATCATTTCCATGTAAGGGGTAAATTGTGACATGGTGTTTGTGCTTTTATGCTGCTGCTGCTGTCTGATGATCTCCCTGGTGTCTCTGGCTTGCAAATTAGTTGGTGAATCAGCAACTCTCCATGCAAATTAATACAAATTGTGCAGCAGTGTGCGCTCTTGGTAGGGCCTCAAGTGTTACATATTAATTTGGCTGGACTGGATTGTTGCAATGCTCATTGATTCGTTTTGTTTATACTTTTGATTCTAGATGGTGAGTGTTGCTATTGAAAGAGCACACCTTTTAAAAGTCACAGTTAATAAAGGTCTGATCTCTAGCTTTTCGTTTTGTTTTCTGCAAGGCTGTGTGCATTGTAAATCATACACAATTCTTCATATTTTTGTTAAAGGTAAAGGTAAAGTTTTTTGATTATTAAAATACTAAATGGTTACAATACTTTCTCCTACCATTGTGTAATATGCAAAGACAGCTATAAGCACTTCTGGGTCTTGTTATTGTACCTGAAAAGTGTAAACACTGTGTCTCTACGGTCATTTCAAAACATTGCTGTTTGTTTTAATATTCTGATTAGCCTAGTGACACACCAACCAGTCTTGTGAGTTTGGGTTGTGGCTGTCTGTTTCCCTGAGCAATGGAAAAAAAAGTTTTGGAAACCTGTTTGAAAACCATTATTTTGTAACTCCATTTGGTGATATCAGTAACACACTAAAATAATTAAGACTCAGGGAATCTCCTTTAACATTTTTGCAATTTAGTAGGTAGAGTGTGTCATTTTTTTGTGTGTTAATATACCTTCTACTCAATTTTAATATCTGAGTTAGATTAGTCTGCGAAAGCATGATAATAAACAAAACAAATATGTAAACATGACTAGTAAGTAAATAATTTTACCGGTTCGACATGATGATGTGTAATATCTCCAACAACCTCTGTTGTCCCATTTAGCAAACTTGTAAGGAATCCCCTTTTTAAAGACAAGTAAAACCTGTAAAACAATTACAAGGTGGTATTATGGATGTGTTTTATGTTGTTAAATAAAACGTGCAATTATCTTGAACTTGTGTTTAACCACAGACTTTATTACAGGCATTTAAAATGGATAATTAAGACAAAAATGTAAATTACCCCATGATTTCCACACCCTCAAGCCATCCTAGGTGTTTATGACTTTCTTATTTCAGACGAGTACAGTCAGAGTTATATTAATAAATGTCCTGGCTCTTCCAAGCTTTATAATGGCAGTGAATGGGTGTTGAAATTTTTAAGCTTAAAAAAGTGCATCCATCTAACATAAAAGTACTCCACACAGCTCCAGGAGATTTATTAATGTGTTCTGAAGTGAATCAATGCATTTCTGTAAGAAAAATATCCATATTTAAAACTTTATATACTGTAATATTCTAGCTTTCACCAACTGTCGTACACACGTTCACTAGAAAGTGGTGTTCCAGCGGATGATGTAGGATGTAGGCATAGCGTACGCTTCAGTGAAATGTCGATTAGGGCTGCCGCCTAATAGTTGTCTAACCGTTAGTCATTGAGAAGAGGCTTGGTCTACCAAAAGTTAAGGTTGCTTAGAAAAAACAAAACAAAAAAACAAACAAAAAAAAAAACAGGAAGTGGCAAAGTCACGCAGTCCGTTAATAGCTGGACAGATCATTAATGGCTGGTCTATGTGGTAATAGTACATCGGGCAGGTCATCCAAACGCTTACCTATCATTCATCTCCCTCAAATATGGCTTTTCATCTGAAAGATGTATGTAGTAGCAACTTTACATGGTTGCTCAATCTAATGTTAACCTAGAAAAATGTGCGCTATTGAAGTGTCTGTGTGGAGTGTGGAAGCTGAATAGTAGCTCGCTCACTGACAAATGGAAGCGCTGGTGCAGTTACTCACACTTAAAATACTCCATCGTTTTTGGTCATACAGATAAGAGTAATACATTTTTTAATTCTGTGAAGCAACGAAACGTTTTTGTAAAATAATGAAAGCAAACAGGATGCGCTTTTTGTCATCTCTCGGTGAACTTGAGTGCGAAACATCGAAACTCAGTGTACATTTGCCTTACAGACATGAAAAATATATCTATAGCGATTGAAGCATCTACTTTTAAACAAACCAATTCAAATAGAAAACAAATATTCTCAGATTACATGATCCGTATGAAACATGCACACAGGCGAATCAGTGTCGCCGACTTCGTTTCTTCAACCAAAAACAAAGTTTATCAATAAATTATTAAAAAGCTAATGCAGTCTCCTTTGCTGTTTTTCCCTGACACATTTATAATTATTATATATCTGCCAGTACGCTGTGGCAAGCTTTTTTTGTGTGCGCTTAAATGCTTATTAGGCTATGTAGTCAATTAAAGGAGCATTATTATGATTTATATGGTTTATTAAACGTGCGACTAATAGTCAACTAATGCTTAAAATGAACAACTACTAGTTGACTAGGCTAGGCAAGGCAAGGCAAGTTTATTTATATAGCACATTTCATACACAAAGGTAATTCAAAGTGCTTTACATAAAAGGAAGTAGAATAATAATAAAAACAATAATTCACAAAAAAGGCAGTAGAATAATCACAAAAACAACAATCACAACAATTAAAAAAAAAAAAAAAAAAAAAAAAAAAAAAAACTTATAAAATTATTTAAAAATTGGTTTAAAATAAATTTAAGACATTAAAAATAGAAAAGGATTATACATAGTGCAATCAGTTCGGACGTAGCACAGTGCTCATTCAGTAAATGCACAGCTAAACAGATGAGTTTTGAGTCTAGATTTAAATGTAACTAATGTTTTAGCACATTTGATCTCTTCTGGAAGCTGATTCCAACTGCAGGCAGCATAATGGCTAAAAGCGGATTCTCCTTGTTTTGTGTGAACCCTTGGTATTTCTAACTGACTCGATCCTAATGATCTGAGTGGTCTGTTAGGTTTATATTCAGTGAGCATATCTGCAATGTATTTAGGTCCTAGGCCATTGAATGATTTATAAATGAGTAAAAGTACTTTAAAATCAATTCTAAATATAACTGGAAGCCAGTGTAGGGATCTGAGGACTGGCGTGATATGCTCAGATTTTCTGGTTTTAGTCAGAATCCTGGCAGCAGCGTTCTGGATGAGCTGCAGCTGTCTAATGGTCTTCTTGGGAAGGCAAGTGAGGAGACCATTACAGTAATCCACGCTGCTTGTGATTAAGGCATGAACAAGTTTCTCCAAGTCTTGACTGGAAACAAAACATCTAATTCTTGCAGTGTTTTTTGAGATGATAGTATGCTGATTTAGTTACTGCTTTGACATGACTACTGAAACTAAAGTCTGACTCCAGAATCACACCAAGATTCCTGACTTGGTTTTTAGTTGTTTGACCCCTAGAGTCAAGGTATGCATTCACCTTAAGAACTTCCTCTTTGCTTCCAAATGCAATGACTTCAGTTTTCTCCTTGTTTAACTGAAGGAAGTTCTGGCACATCCAACTGTTAAGTTCATCAATGCACTGGCAGAGGGAATCATTGGGGCTGTAGTAATTTGGCGATAAGGCTAAGTAAATCTGGGTATCTTCAGCATAGCTGTGATAGGCAATTTGGTTCTTTCTCATTATTTGACTTAGTGGGAGCATATACAGGCTAAACAAGAGCGGTGCTAGACTAGAAAAATCTTTAGTTGAGGGGAGCCCTAATTTTGATATAAGCCAAGAGGAGACTGTTTTTTTTCTTTGCTGTAAACAAAACGTTTTAATAATTGATTGATAAACTTTGTTTTCGGTTGAAGAAACAAAGTCGGCGACACTGACTCACCTGTGTGCATGTTTCATACGCATTACATAATCAGAGAATATTTGTTTTCTATTTGAATTGGTTTGTTTAAAAGTAGACACTTCAATCTCTATAGATATATTTTAATGTCTGTAAGGCAAATATACACTGAGTTTCAATGTTTCGCGCTCAAGTTCACAGAGGCCGAGACGACAGAAATCGCATCCCGTTTGCTTTCATTATTTTACAAAAGCACAACGTTTCGTTGCTATTCTGAGTGCACACGAATAAATATTGAGTCTTTACAGAATTGAAAGATGCATTACTCTTAACTGTATAACCAAAAATGGAGTATTTTAAGTGTGAGTAACTGCACCAGCGCCTCCAGCAGTCAGTGAGTGAGCTACTATTCAGCTTCCACACTCCACACAGACACTTCAATAGCGCACATTTTTCTAGGTTAACATTAGATTGAGCAGCCATGTAAAGCTGCTACTACATACATCTTTCAGATGAAAAGCCATATTTGAGGGAGATGAATGATAGGTTAGCGTCTGGATGTCCTGCCCGATGTACTACATTACCATATAGACCAGCCATTAGCAATCTGTCCAGCTATTAACGGACTGCGTGACTTTGCCACTTCCTGTGTATTTTTTATTTATTTTTTACTTTTTTTGCAACTAAGCAACTAATACAATTTTGGTCGACCAAGCCTCTTCTCGTCGACTAACAGACAACTATTAGGCGGCAGCCCTAATTGACATTTCACTAAAGCTTATGCTACGCCTACATCCTAAATCATCCGCTGGAACGCAACTCTTTCATTAACATGCATACATTGTAAAAAACAAAAAAACAAAATTTGTTGAGTCAGCTTAAAATAATTTGTTACCCTGCTGCCTTAAAATTTTAAGTTCAGTCAACTAAAATAAGTTTAGTCAACTTGAAATGTTAAGTTGTGCTAAGTAACAACTTAGATATTTGTCTTTGCTAAACTTAACAGATGGGTAAGTAACCCAGCTGCCTTAAAATTTTAAGTTGATTCAAATCAAATATCTAAGTTGTCACTTAGTATAATTTAACATTTCAAGTTGAATAATCTTTTTTTGAGTTGACTGAACTTAAAATTTTAAGGCAGCCGGGTCACAAATTATTTTAAGTCGACTCAACAAATTGTTTTTTACAGTGTACGACAGTTAGCAGAAGCTAGAGATTAAGGTTTATAAAGTTTTAAATATGGATATTTTTTCTTGCAAAAAGACATCAGTTTGCTTTAGAGGGCCTTTAGTAACCCCCCGGAGCCATGTGGAACACTTTTTATGATGGATTTATGCACTTTATTGAACTTCCAAAATCTTAACACCCATTTGCTGCCATTATAAAGCTTGGAAGAACTAGGACATTTTTTTATTTAACTCAGATTGTATTCATCTGAGTCCTATACACCTAGGATGGCTTGAGGGTAAATAAATCATGGGGTAATTTTCATTTTTGGGTGAACCAAACACCCACTGACTTCAGGACAATGTAACCAGAAGTGCTAAATGCAACTCATTTCTGAGTTTTGGCCTACAAAAATATGTCACCCTTGCAGCAGTCTATATGTAGAGACAATTACAGTATAGGTCACTATTTTTTTCCCTTATTTTTGTAATACCCTTGAACAATCACTAGGGGAATTTTACTCCCCAATATACATGTAAGACAAATTTGATTTGGTTAAAGCACATAACGTAATCAGTTTAATGAATCAGAATTCCTCTCATGCCTCATCAGAGGACTAATTGACTTTAAAAACCATTCTGGAACATTCTGAACCCAATCAAACAAGCCACTGGGCACTTGTCCCAGGACGTCTGTCCAATTATAAGCTCAAATTAGTGCTAAACAGGTCACTGGAAGGTTTAACAAAGTGCCTCACCGCTCATTACAAGCAATTTTTCCCCTGTAGAATTAATAAGCACAGAACTTTGTATAACTTTGATCACATACTTTAATCCTTGATAACCTCAAAATGTATCCAAACGCACAATCCTCCTTGTGGAAAACATTTAGACCATATTTCAAAGCTCTACAGCAAAGATATTGGTTGAACAGTTAAACTAATTAAATTTATTCTTGTTTAACTTTATGCACATTTGAGAATTTCATTGCACATTTATGCACAGCAATAAAGTCACTTTAGATAACAGCATCTGTCAAATGTGTAAATATAAACGCTTCTCACACAAACTAGCAGTTGTTGCCGTGTGACATTTTCATGGGTTCGGTTTACATGGCTCTTAAGACTCCGTTTGCTATTTTTAGCGTGTTATTTTTAGTCCAATAACCCTATAAAAGAACAAAAGATCTTTATGGATTTGAGGAACGCATTTAAGACTTAGCGGTGTTTTCATAAGCCTGTTTTCATTTGCTGCTAATTGCAGGCCCATCCATCATGCAAGGGCCTGATCTTTAGTACAAAAATCAAACAATTTGTATCAATTCCTCTTGGAGCGTCCATTGTTCTAGACGGACTGCTGCCTTGAGTCAACATTTGTACAATCCAATGGTTGTTTTTTGGAAAGGCAGCACTAGTGGTTTTCGCACAATACATTCCAGGCATTATTGTGGATGGAGCGTATGAACTGGAGAAGACTAACACTTCTGCTGACAGACTCTGGCTCCGTAGCCTCGTAGCGCAGTCCAAGTCGCCTGGCAAGTGGCCTCACATTCAGAACCTGTTGATCGCTGAATGGAATTTCCAGGTTGTTGGTTTTCCTTTGATGCTAAATATAAATGTTCTTCTCGGTAAAACTACCTTGCGGATGGGGCGTATTTTAGGGCCAATAAATGTGAGGGCCCAAAATAGCCCTGTTTGTGCCTTTATTTCTCCTCAGCGTGAAATTAAACTTTGCATGCATGCCTACCATAAAATGAAATTATTAGACTTGGCGTGGCTTCTCTCTTTTCCCTGTGGGAGGGTATTTGAGAAATAAAACATGCTCTTGTTCTTCTCTATTCTGTAGAACGGGGTCTGGAGGCCTGCTTTTGTAGGAACAATTGCGGCCTTCTTACATTTCTGTCAAGTGAAGGTTTCCTTGCATCTCTTTATTACAGTTCTTATTTAATTTAGGTCTCCTTTAGTTTCTTCAGCATCAGCTAGAGCCAAAACCTCCCATACAGTAACCAATGTAATTTGCTCATTTATTAACTTTTTTGAAAAACAAAGTTCTCTTAGGGTATTAACTAAGCATTTAAACGTTCTGTCTTTAAGTTACTGACATACTTTTTAATCTGGACTTATTAATTTTTCCAAAAAATACATCAAATAAGAATTAAATTATGCACTTGAAAATGATAAGCATATTTAGTTTTATTTTTGAGGGGATTTTCACCGTGGTAGATTTTCATAATGTTAAAAAAAAACAAATTGATTCACATATTAACACAAACGTTTGTGTGCCAAAAAAGGTCATGCAGTGTAACAAACAAACAAACAAACAAATCAATAAATATTAATTTAAATATCAATAAACGGTATATATTAATAAAAAATATACACTTATTAATAATTTAAGATGTTGGTGGGCCAAATCAGAGTCATTCGATGTAGCAAACAAACAAACAAACAAATAAATAAACTTAATTAATTAAACAAAGATTTTTGTTGGCCAGATCAAGCTTACATCATGCAACAAGCAAGCAAACAAATAAATAAATAAAATTGTCAAAATGTATTTACTTATTAATATTTAAATGATTTTTGTTGGCCAAATCAAGCTTATGTCATGCAACAGACAGACAAACAAACAAACAAGCAAGCAGCAAGCAAACAAACAAAGAAACAAACAAACAAATACAATTGCCAAAATTTATTTACTTATTAAGATTTTTGCTGGCCAAATCAAGCTTATGTCATGAAACAAACTGTCATGATCTGGTCGGTGAGCTGCGGACCGCTCACCACCAGATGTCGCTCTTGCGTTTTGTCACGCACGGACTGCCACACTACACCCCGGACTACACTCCCCATCAGCCATTGCACTTCCTCCTGTCCAATCAGAGACTGTATAAATACCCCGGTCTTCCTGTCACTCCTCGCCGAGTATTGTATTGTTACTATCATTCATACTAAGCGTTTCCCCTTGCCATTCTGTGTTTTGTTTTCTTGTTGTTTGAACTCTCGCCTGTCTTTACGGATTACTCTCTGCCTAGCCCTTCTCTGATTTCGTTCGCCGCTGTATTGACCCTTGACTGGATTTAGGATTACTCTTGTCTCGTCGTCCATACACCTGCCTGCCGTTGTCTGACCCTGCCTGCCTGACCATGTCTATGTCTAATCCCGTTAATAAAAGTATGCAAATGGATCCGCTCGCCTCACGTCTCTCACTCAACGTTACAGAATACTCGGCCACAAAAGGATCCAGCAGCTTTTCACCCAGACATTCATCAGGTATGGACACTAACAGGATTTTATTCGGACTTAAACAAGGACCACGTACACTTGAACAGCACATAATTGAATTTCTAGCCATTGCAAATCATTCTGACCTCCCGGATTGCATTCTCATTGAAATATTTTGTGATGGTTTAAATGAACTGTTAAAAGCGAGACTGAGACGCGAGGGTCCGCGTTCGTCTCTGGCCGTGTTTTTGGACTTTGCTCTTTTGTGTGAGGGCTCGTCGTTTACTGTGGGGGTCGCGGACGGAGAACGCGACGATGTGGTAATGGCGGCCGCTCACCCCGCTCGCGAGATGGCGGCCGCGCCGGAGCGCGACGCTACGGACACGTTTGCCGCTTGGATCGCTCGTGAAATGGCGGCCGTGTCGGAGCGCGCTCGAGCGATGGCGGCGACGGCGGAACCCGTTCACAAAATGGCGGCGAAAACAGAGCTCCGTCACGTCACAGCTGCCATGCCAGAGCCAAGTCACGCTGCAGCTGTGTTTCCTGAATCTAGTCAAGTTTCTAAGCCAAGTCAGGCTGGAGCTGCGTTTCCTGCACCAAGTCAAGTCAGCGCTGCTCTTTCTAAGGCAAGTGAAATTAAAACTGTGTTTCCTGTGTCAAGTCAAGTCAGAGCTGTTGATACTATGTCAAGTCAAGTTACAGTTGTCGCTTCTGTCTCAAGTCAAATTACAGCCATCAATCCTGAGCCAGAGCCACTGCACAAGATGGCTGCCACGCCAGAGCCACTGCACAAGATGGCTGCCACGCCAGAGCCACTGCACAAGATGGCTGCCACGCCAGAGCCACTGCACAAGATGGCTGCCACGCCAGAGCCACTGCACAAGATGGCTGCCACGCCAGAGCCACTGCACAAGATGGCTGCCACGCCAGAGCCACTGCACAAGATGGCTGCCACGCCAGAGCCACTGCACAAGATGGCTGCCACGCCAGAGCCACTGCACAAGATGGGCGCTAGATGGGCGCTAGCCTGCTAACGCCTCGTCAGCCAAGCCACAGCCTGTTCACGTCATGTCTTTTGCACCCGAGTCTGCACCCATCATGGCCGCACTTCCTGAAGCGGTTTCTGAGTCAAGTCACATAACAGCGGCTGTTCCTGAGTCAAGCAAAGTTGCAGCCGTGGTTCTTGAGTCCGGTCACGTCTCTCCTGACATCCCAAGACCACGGCTTATGATGGCCCACGTGCTGGACTCACCCCTAAGGGCCGTATGGGCAGCTAAAGTGGCGCTCCTTCACGTCGCGGCTGCTACCCCAGGGTCAAGTCAAGCTTCCAAGTCCGGTCAAGCAACTGAGTCAGGTCAAAGCACAGCTGCCGTTCTCCTTGAGTCAAGCCAAGATACAGCTGTGCCCCACGAGTCAAGCCATGTTGTTCCTGAGTCAAGCCACGTTACAGCAGATCCCCACAAGCCAAGTGACGTCATCGCTGCTGCTCTTCCCTTAGTGGCAGTGGCCATGTGGTGTGTGTGGGCGGCCCACTGTGCTCCTGAGGACACGCCTGTTCCCAGGTCAGCACCAGAGCTCTCGTCTGATCACAAGCCTGCACCAGAGCTCTCGTCTGATCACAAGCCTGCACCAGAGCTCTCGTCTGATCACAAGCCTGCACCAGAGCTCTCGTCTGATCACAAGCCTGCACCAGAGCTCTCGTCTGATCACAAGCCTGCACCAGAG
The DNA here is from genome assembly GCF_022985175.1 of Labeo rohita. NCBI lineage: Eukaryota > Metazoa > Chordata > Actinopteri > Cypriniformes > Cyprinidae > Labeo > Labeo rohita. The sequence goes on along the minus strand of NC_066890.1, from coordinate 18,467,511 downwards.
CTCTCGTCTGATCACAAGCCTGCACCAGAGCTCTCGTCTGATCACAAGCCTGCACCAGAGCTCTCGGCTGATCACAAGCCTGCACCAGAGCTTTCACCTGATCACAAGCCTGCACCAGAGCTCTCACCTGATCACAAGCCTGCTGCAGAGCTCCCATTTGATCACAGGCTTTCTTCAGAGGTTCCGTATGGTCTCAAGTCTGCTTCAGAGGCCTTCCCCGTCGGAGAAGCTGCGCCAATGCCTCCAGAGGTGTCGGCGCCGGCCGTAGAACCTCTTACGGAGGGGGCGTTAACCACCAAACTCTCTGCTTCTCCCTTTTTCCTGTCTGCATCCTCTGTCACTGTTCTCCCCAGGTCCCAGTCAATGACGCAGCCTCCTGTTCCGCCCGGAGGGCTGCTCCGCCTCCTGTTCCGCCCGGAGGGCTGCTCCGCCTCCTGTTCCGCCCCGGAGGGCTGCTCCGCCTCCTGTTCCGCCCCGGAGGGCTGCTCCGCCTCCTGCTCCGCCCCGGAGGGCTGCTCCGCCTCCTGTTCCGCCCCGGAGGGCTGCTGCGGCTTCTCCCTCTATTCTGTCTGCCTCCTCTGTCCCTGCTCTCCCCAGGTCCCAGAGCGTGATGCAGATTCCTGTTGCGCCCCGCAGGGCTGCTGCGCCTCCTACTCCGCCTCCGGCTCCACCCTGGAGGGCTCTAGTGCCACCTGTTCGGCCTCCGGCTCCGCCCTGGAGGGCTCTAGCGTCGCCTGCCCTGCCTCTGGCTCCACCCTGGAGGGCTCTTGCACTGCCTGCTCAGCCTCCGGCTCCGCCCTGGTGGGCTCTAGCGCCGCCTGTTCCGCCTCAGGCTCCGCCCTGGAGGGCTCCACCGGCTCCGCCCTGGAGGGCTCTAGCGTCGTCTGCTCTGCCTTCGGCTCCGCCCTGGAGGGCTCTAGCACCATCTGCTCCGCCCTGGAGGGCTCCACCGGCTCAGTCCTGGAGGGCTCTTGCATTGCCTGCTCCGCCTCCGGCTCCGCCCTGGAGGGCTCCCGCTCTGCCCGTCCTGCCTCAATCACCGGGTCCTCCGCAGGGGCCTGGCCCTCCAACCCTCACCCTGTCTCGCTCCCTCCCCACCACTCCCATGGACTGTTGTCCTGTTGGAGCGTCTGGAAGCCGCTCTTTGGGGGGCTATGTCATGATCTGGTCGGTGAGCTGCGGACCGCTCACCACCAGATGTCGCTCTTGCGTTTTGTCACGCACGGACTGCCACACTACACCCCGGACTACACTCCCCATCAGCCATTGCACTTCCTCCTGTCCAATCAGAGACTGTATAAATACCCCGGTCTTCCTGTCACTCCTCGCCGAGTATTGTATTGTTACTATCATTCATACTAAGCGTTTCCCCTTGCCATTCTGTGTTTTGTTTTCTTGTTGTTTGAACTCTCGCCTGTCTTTACGGATTACTCTCTGCCTAGCCCTTCTCTGATTTCGTTCGCCGCTGTATTGACCCTTGCCTGGATTTAGGATTACTCTTGTCTCGTCGTCCATACACCTGCCTGCCGTTGTCTGACCCTGCCTGCCTGACCATGTCTATGTCTAATCCCGTTAATAAAAGTATGCAAATGGATCCGCTCGCCTCACGTCTCTCACTCAACGTTACACAAACAAACAAGAAAACAAACAAAAAACAAATAAATACAACTGTCAAAATGTTTTTTGTTGGTCAAACCAAGCGTATGTCATGCAACAAACAAACAAACTAATAAACTAATAAAAAAATACATACATATATAAAATTCTCAAAATGTATTTACTTACTATTTCTATTTCAAACATTTTTTTGGGGGGGTGGGGGGGGATTTTTCGTGGGCCAACATTTAGAAACATGCAAAAAACAACAACATAAACCAGGAAATAACATCACAGAGATGATCCTGCTAACCAATGACTGTGTTAATGTCAATAAATTACAAAAAGGGGTCATCGGATGCCCATTTTCCACAAGTTGATATGATTCTTTAGGGTCTTAATGAGAGGTCTATAACATACTTTGGTTAAAATTTCTCAGTGGTAGTGTAAAAAACACCCTTTTTACCATGTCAAAATCAGCCCTGTTCATAGCGAGCCATTCCATTGCATGTTCCTTTAAATGCTAATGAGCTCTGCTCACCCCGCCCCTCTCTTCTGTGGGGTGACGAGCCGTGGGGTCTGTGGGGTGACAAAGATGCATAAAACCCCTTATACTCACTTCTGCTGTAGGTGAAGCTGGATCACTAATGATTTGCGCAAACATCAATGCATTTACATAGATCGCCGGGCGCATTTCCTTCTAAAGCGAAAGTAATGCTAAAGTTAATCGTCTGCGTCTTCAGCAGCTCAGATGTCTGAAGTAAATGATGACTGCTATGATCATTATTACATCCAACAACACAACACCTTAACCTGAGACATTCTTGACTTCCCCTGCACCGAAGTAGACACAATGGCGGTCAGAGTAGGACTGTTCACAGCTCACTCAGGACGGATCTAAGGTAAGACAGTAATGTCAATCAACTATCGTGACATCACACCGACAAGAAGTTGAGAATGGCTTGATTTTAAAAAAAGGGGATATTACTTAGAAAGATTACAGAAATACCACTGGTACCAATTTTTTTTATCATAATAGGGTGGTTGTGTACACACACTGTCAACACACATTTATGTTCAAACAATATGTAAAAGTGAGTTTTGCATCTGGTGACCCCTTGACCACTATTTGCATTCCTTGAAAGTGAATATATATATATATATATATATATATATATACAGTCATGGCCAAAAATATCAGCACCTTTGCAATTCTGTCAGAAAATGCAACAATTCTCTCAGAAAATTGTTGCAGTTGCAAATGTTTTGGTATTCACATGTTTATTCATTTATTTATTTTTTCTTTGGATTGGAACAACACAAAAAAAAAAAAAAAAAAAAAGGCAAGAGAAGAAAAGTCAAATCTGATACAATTCCACACAGAACCCAAAAAATGCACTGGACAAAATTACTGGCACCCTTAACTTAATATTTGGTAGCACGCCCTTTGGAAAAAATAACAAATCAATCGCTTCCTGTAACCATGAATGAGTTTCTTACACCTCTCGACTGGAATTTTGGACCACTCTTCTTTCGCAGACTGCTCCAGGTCATTCAGATTTGAAGGATGCCTTCTCCCAGCTGCTGTTTTGAGATCTCTCCACAGGTGTTTTATGGGATTCAGATCTGGACTCATTGCTGGCCATTTCAGAACTCTCCAGCGCTTTGTTTGTAACCATTTCTGAGTGCTTTTTGAAATGTGTTTTGGGTCACTGTCCTGCTGGAAGACCCATGACCTCTGGTGGAGATGCAGCTTTCTGACACTGGCCACTACGTTGCACCCCAAAATTCTTTCGTAATCATTAGATTTCATGATACCATTCACACAGTCAAGGCATCCAGTGCCAGAAGCAGCAAAGCAACTCCAAAACACTGTAGAGACTGTAGGGACTGTGTTCTTTTCTTTGAAGGCCTCATTTCTTTTTTTGTAAACAGTGCCATGATGTCCTTTACCAAAAAGCTCTACTTTTGTCTCATCTGTCCACAGTATGTTCTCCCAGAAGGATTGAGGTTTTGTCACATAAGTTTTGGCAAACTCCAGTCTTGCTTTTTTATGCCTTTGTGTCAGTAGTGGTGTCCTCCTTTGTCTCATACCATAGCGCCCTTTTCGTTCAGATGAGGATGGATAGTGTGAGTTGACACTGTTGTACCCTGTGTCTGCAGATCAGTTTGAATTTGTTTGGAAGTTAATGAGGGTTCTTTATCCACCATTCGAACAATCCTTCATCATTAATTTTACTCTTCCGTCCACGTCCAGGGAGGTTAGCTACAGTGCCATGGGCTGTAAACCTCTTGATGATATTGCACACAGTGGACACAGGAACATTAAGATCTCTGGAGATGGACTTGTAGCCTTGAGATTGTCCATGTTTTTTCACAATGTTTTCTCTCAAGCCACTCTTTACACCTCTTTCTTTTCTCCATGCTCAGTGTGACACACAACACTAAGGCCGAGTCAGCGTTTCTCCATTTTAACTGGTTGCAAGTGTGATTACTATATTGCCCACACCTGTTACTTGCCACAGGTGTGTCTAAATACAAATTACAGGAGCATCACATGCTTGAAAAGCAATTATTTCTTACAATTTTGACAAGGTGGCAGTAATGTTGTCCAGTCTGTTTTTTGAGTTTTGTGTGAAATTTTATCAAAGTTTGACTTTTCTTCTCTGTTTTTTTTTTGTTGTTGAGGTGCAAACAAAAACAATAAGCACGTGAATATAAAAACATTTGCAAATGGAACAATTTTCTGAGACAAGTGTTGCATTTTCTGACAGAATTGCAAAGGTGCCAATATTTTTGGCCATGACTGTATAACAATATGAGGATGGGTAAATGACAGCAGAATTTTCATTTTCAAGAGAGCAATCCCTTTAATGCCGGTCTGTCCAAACTCTGTCCTGGAGGGCCGGTGTCCTGGAGAGTTTAGCTCTAAATGGCCTCAACACACCTGCCTGGAAGTTTCTAGTATGCCCAGTAAGACCTTGATTAGCAGGTTCAGGTGTGCTTAATTAGTCCAGGAGCAGGATTGGACACCCTTGCTTTAGTCTGCGGTTTGGTAGTTGGTTAAAGACTTTGCATGACCCAAATAAGAGCTGCTTCATTGCACAATGCAAAGCCAGTCCTAGTGAAGCACTTCATACCAAGTCACAGATTGCCAACCATCACCATTCAGTCAAAAATGGCTTGTATGGTTTCAGAAAGATCCCACATTTACCTCAAGATTACACGCTGAAGTCAAAGCACTACTGACCCACATCTGTAATCTGCCATGCGCCGATAAACGCTATTAAGTAGCGTCTGTACTGTTTTGACACAGTTCATTTGCCTTATTGACCCCCTTCTGTTGTTTGACTTGAGCGAAACCAATGAACAACTAGAAGTTTAGGCCGCAAAATACTTTGCGTTTTGTATTTTTAAACCACTGAAGCACA